>NW_027176361.1:3038542-3217881 GCF_023349555.1 Cebidichthys violaceus
GAATTGTAGAATTATTTTTTGTGAGATTTCCAGTCCGTTGTGCCACTTCCTCTTTGAATGAAGTCACTTAGACCATTGGGTGAGTGATTTATGACTGGCTGTCATACCTTTTATGTTCTTATTTCCTTTTTGTTTTAAGTTGTTCAATGGAAAAGTCAGCACATACCCAGGCCGACCAATACATTTTTCATTCTAGGTTCCATATTTTTCAAATGGCGACTTTGTCATTTGTCAGCCAAACCGCTACTCTGATCCCATTGTCATGTGGTAGACGCGATGCCCTACTTCTGCCATCACGTGGCGTTTACTTTATCGTGTCGTGCCAAATGACTCACTGCCCATTTAAAACAAATAATTCTACATTGCAACTCCCAGTGAACACGCGGCACCGTTACGTAATAGGACGCTAAGAGCAAAATTAGAAAAACACACAAGTGCAAATGCCATCGCTGGCCATTATTTGCAATTAATACTGCAAAATAAACCAATTAGTTATACTCGGCTTTTATCTGGTTATTTGCATAAATACACACTGAATTCTGTTTGGTGGTTTATGATGCTCAGCATCAGACAGTGTACATCAATTGTTTTGTCTCATTATTTGCATACTGCACACACAAAAGCTGTCATGCACATGTACATATCCAGCAAAATATATATATATATATATATATATATATATATATATATATATATAATCTCAGTTCTAAATTAGTTTAAACTTGTCTCTGCGTGAGAAAATGGACACATGGCAGGTAAGCAGATGCACAAGAAAAACTAGTTGGACTAGAACATTCATTGTGGTTAAGCTTATGTCATAGCCTTCAAAATGCCTTTCCGATTACCTGCTTGCAATGTGTTACAGGTGGATTATGTCACAGCAACAATACCTGCGGCTGGTAATCATATTGTGCACTGCAGATCCACCCATCCCTGCTATTTATTAAAGGTTTACAATTATGCAATGATGCGCACCAACTTGGCAGAAGATGTAGTGAGTTGATGGCTCTCCTACTGCTGCATGTTGTAATCCTCTGTTAGCATGCAAGCTACCAAAACCAGACCAGCCTTAATTTATTGTTCACATTTGTGGTACAAACCTAAAAACCACACACACAAGAAAGTGGGACAAAGAAAGTTGTTGTGTTGGTCTGTTGGGCAGAGATGTGAAGAAATGAGGAAAGCACCAGCTCATAAGTATCGGGTAATATGCATGTTTTATATGCCTTCTGTATTTGTTACATATGGCAAACAGCAAAAGTAACTCGACATACCATTTTTATTTCATGATTTTAGAACCAAATTCTGAAAAACGTGCAAGACAATACGTTTCACAAACTTTGACAAACTTAACATCAATCCAATCATCTGCAAGTTCCTAAAAGTATTAACTTTGTCATAGCATACAATAGAAAGAAAAGAGAAACACAACACCCCCTTAAAAAGTTTAGTTAATTTTTTTGTAAAGGTGTACTCCAGAACATTGTGACATCACTGTTGGGTGTGGTTACAGGTGCAACAGGAGACATTTCTAATTCATTAAAAATAGTTTGTTCTGTTGTTGATAATCAGAGCCTTTCAGTTCTAGTAGTTTTACTCTCATTACATTGAAAGAAGGCTCATTATAAAACCAGCACATAGAGGGAACTAACTAGAAGACTGAGGTAGGTGAAGTGGCAGAAATGGACCACATTGTCACCGCTGTCAAAGACACTGTCAGTATACTTAGGCTCTTCAGTGGACCATTTGGTAGTGGGAATCGTGGCAGTAGTGGGAATCATGGTGGTAGTGTGGATTGATGAGGTGGTAGTAGTTGTGATAGTGGTGGGTTGTATAGTTGAACAGGTAATATTTAAGTCGCTGTCCACTCCCGAGGAGCTGTAGGTAACGAAGCCTGGTTCGCTGCTGTCAGTAATTTTGGTGATCCATTCCTGGTACTGGGACACACGGGTGTAGCCTCCAGGAGTCATAGGTTTGGCACAGCCGTTGCCAAAACTCACAATTCCACTCTGGATCCACATGAAACCCTTTTTGGTCACCAGTGGTGCCCCTGAGTCTCCCTGTGGAAATAAATTGACAGTTGTTGGAACAGGTTCAGGTATCTTCTAGTCTCTGAAGCACTCGCCTTTCTGAAGCATGAAACCCTTCATGCTGTTTGGTAACTGTTAAAGTCTGACCTCCTTCATCTCTGTCTGTTCAATCAATGAATAGCGCTATGACGTATTTAGCATAGCTTAGCACAACGACCGGAAGAGAGAGGAAACGATATAGACAGATATAAAATCTGCTCTGCTACTGAAATTGGAAGACAAAGTACATATTTCCCAGAATGCTATTCTGTAGCTTACCCTGCTTTCTATCGTCTCCCTGTAAAATAAATCCCTCAAAAAGGCATTACATAATAAAAAGACAAAAAGTGGTGTTCACCTGACACGCATCCTTCCCTCCCTCTCTGAACCCAGCACAGATCATGTTATCTGTGATTGAAGGATAGGCGCATTTGCACTCATTGTTTCCAACGATTGGTACTTTCACTTCCTGCAGGATGTCGGCTCCGGAAAATGAATCTATTCAGATATTTCAAAAGGTAAGATTCAAATTGGCATGCAAACAGAGACAAAACACAACAGTATGTATCATTTTGTGATAAAAGTGTACAGTCTGTGATCTTACCAGCTTGAGTGTCACCAAAACCAGCGACCCAGCTGCTGACCCCGGTGTGGAACGTGCTGCCTGCCGAGGCTAAGCAGACCGGTTGTATGTAGTCGGTAAAATTCACCGGGGCCGACAGCTTCAGCAGACATATGTCGTTCTCTTCGCTAAAGAAGTCATATGAAGGATGGCAAATGATCCTTTCAAGTCCCCGAGACACTTCGTTAAAGTTTGGACCTGACTGGCTTTGTCTGCCCAGATTAACTGTTGTGGTAAGGAGGTCACTTCTAGAAGACAATGAAGTAAAAGAACACATTTTAGTAAATGTTTTGCCTTAAGCATCCAGACTACCGTCTGAGTTTTACAAATGAGAACATGTTTGTTCTTCAGCAACACTGCTGGTCTGCATGTGCAAGTTAAAGTAACCTGCTGTATTTACTTCACATATATTAAAGCGTGCTGTCCCTGATATATAAATTAAGTATAAGTGAGGTAATGTTTAACATGTTTCTAGGCTCATGCTGTATAACAAAAGCTTACAAACTATGAACAAAGTTTACGTGAGAAAACTCGCAACAGTTATTACTCACTCAGTTAGACAGTGAGCAGCTGTCAGCACCCACTGATTGTGAATTAGGGACCCTGCACAGAAGGCTATATCCTCACTGTTCAAACTGACCAACCAGGGCCAACTTCCTGCAGACGCATCTTGACCTCCTACAATTCTGGTGTTTTTTGCAGCCCGGCCACATACTGACAGAGAGAGGAGAACAAAAGAGAGTCAAACAGTTTAGTTTATTAACTGGATCCCCATTACCTGACGCCTTAGCGGCCGCTAATCTTTCTGGGATCCAGTGCTAGCCTTCCACTTAGCACTTATTGTATTCATACTAGCTTGTTGCACTTATTGTATTCGTACTACTTATAGCACTAACTGTTTTTCTTGTTTCTGCACTGTACTTTGGCTCTGAGCTATGCTCTGCTTCATGCTCTTAGATGCTTGTTTGGAAAAGGAAATGTACTTATGACTTCTGGTGACTAGTAGTTCTTTTGATTAGCAATGTTGAATGCACTTATTGTAAGTTGCTTTGGATAAAACCGTCTGCTAAATGACTGTAATGTAATGTAATGTAATCCACAGAAAGGACAAAACGTAATACATAAAAAACGTGCAAAACATGACGTGAAACAAACAGTTAACAATAGTACAGAAGGATCAGAAGACTACAAAAGCAATGGGAAAACGTCAAGTGGGTAGTGGCCTGAGGTGAGCCTTTAATTGTTTTTTAAATGACAGATTGTTACCTGTATGAGTTATATGATGAGGTAGTAAGTTCCAAGCCGTAATTGCTCAAAAAATAACTGTATGTTTGAGGAGATTTGTTCTTGGGGTTGGAGGTATCAAGTGACCTAAGCTAGCATTCCTTGTGTGATGGTTATGTCTGTTACATGTG
Organism: Cebidichthys violaceus; assembly: GCF_023349555.1. Classification (NCBI taxonomy): domain Eukaryota; kingdom Metazoa; phylum Chordata; class Actinopteri; order Perciformes; family Stichaeidae; genus Cebidichthys; species Cebidichthys violaceus. The sequence continues at coordinate 3,042,649 of NW_027176361.1, forward strand.
TATTGTAACAGATTGAAGAAATATTCAGGTGTCTGATTAAATACTATGTTTCTGAAGAATGCGAGAAGGCTATAGTGGAGTTTAATTTCCACTGAGAACCATGACAGGCGAGGATGCATATATGCTGTATTAGTTCTCAATGAACACTGGAGTGCTAATCTGGCAGCTCGGTTTTGAACCAGTTGTAGTTTAAGTCCTTCTTAGCTGCTGCTGCTGACCATATGAATGGACAGTAAAGACCAAGGACTGTAACACCTGACAAACAATAGTTTTTAATAAGCAAAGCACTTTCTAGTCATAGCTATGCCCCTTCCCAGTGACAATGCCGTCAATGTGCTCAGACCACTGACAACTGTTCGTCCAACACTACACCCAGCAGTTTAGTCTTCTTCACCTGTTCTATTGCCGAACCTGACATTGACAGGTGAAGCTGTTGGTCCCCATTAAGCATATTCCTTGAGCCAAACAATACTTTTAGTTTTAGAAATGTTCAGGGCTAGTTTGTTCACTTTCACCCAATCAGACACCCTCTCTAGATCCTGATTCAGAATGGTTGCAAGTTCCTGTTTGTTTGAAGCAGTGCCATACAGTGTTGTGTCATCTGCATACATTACCATTTTGGCATTGTTAATTGACAAAGGGAGATCATTTGTAAAAATAGAAAAGAGTAAGGGGCCTAAGCAACTTCCTTGTGGAACCCCACAGCTAACGTATCCGCAGTCTGATAAGCTACCATTATAAAATACTCTCTGCGATCTCTCAGAAAGATAACTGACCATCCAAGAGAGCGCCATAATGCTGAATCCATAACTTTTAAGTTTAGTAATCATAATATCATGGTCTATTATATCAAATGCGGCACTGAAGTCAAGCAACACTGTGCCGACCATTTTCTTATTGTCCATCTGTATCGGCCAGTCATCAGTTAGCTGGGCAAGGGCAGTTGCTGTTGAATTACTCTGTCTGTATGCATGCTGGGAACTGGTAATGAGTTTGTTTGAAAACAATTTTCTCTAAAAGTTTGCTCAAAATGGGGAGTATACTAATTGGATGGCTATTCGTACATGTGAAGGCTGATTTCTTGTCCTTTTTGGTATTGGAATCACATTCGCCACGTTCCAGACCTTTGGGTATACACCGTACATTAAGCATTTGTTGAAGATGTGACATATTGGAATAGATACGTGATCAGAAGCAAATCGTAACAGTTTACCATCTAGATGGTCTATACCAGCCAGTATATCAGTTGGCAGAGATGACAACATTCTCTGTGTCAGGGAAAGTAACCTGCACATAATCAAATTGGCAGTTGTTGTCCTTCATCATATAATTCTCAATTAGTGTGCATGAGGAGTCATCAGTGGGTATCAAGTTCTTTCTGAGATTATCAACTTTACTCATGAAGTAATTATTGAAGTAATTGGCAATCTATGGTTAGGAAAGTACCATTATTTATTATGTTAGGGTTTGCTTGATGTGACGACCCACCCATTTCATTCAGTTCTTGATGGTAGTGTAATAGTTTGTGTTGGGTTACAAGCACTGGCTACTGCAAGAAGCGTCTTCTTTAACGGACAGGTTAAACATGGAGTATTACGCAACGAGTCGCCTGAATAGCTGACAAATTGTGAAAGTTGAAGAACTTGTAATGTTGCTCTTGGATGCTTACCTGGCAGCTGTGAATGACATCCTGAAATGTAAAACACAAAGAAATAAGTTAAGCAAACCTCTTCAGGGTGAAGCACATGATGATGCGCATTTGTGAACACAAACTTAAAAGAGACTACCGTAGGCAGAAATCGCCATTTCAAAAACGTTTTGTAAAAATCTGACCCAACAGCCGATTGGTTAAAGCACATACAACATGGGCGCAAATGCCCTGAGTTTACAGCATGACAGTCCCCTACTCTGCAACAGCTAGTGAAACAGTTTGTTTCTTTGCTCTGGCATTGTCGGGAGCCTGTTGTTGGTTATGTGTTGTTGTGTTTGATTCTGTAATATTGCCAAAATTAACGTCTTGTTGGAACTAAAATGCAACCGCTACACTACATTCAAACCAGCATCCACTTCTTATTTTAATGTCTTAATGTTTGATTAGTAAACCTCAGTTATTTTTATGATTTTATGGTAAGTGTGACTATTACCACAATGTAATATTCCTATAACTTGTTCATAGTACTGTGCACGTTCTACATAGTGCTAGTGTTGAAAGGCCCTGTTTTATTGACCCATAAGGTTATGAAACAATGGCTGTTAGAAGATGGTGTGAAAATCTGATTCGGTATTATTTGGTTCTTCACTCTACTGAACATTACCACATTACCAACTTGTGTTAATTGCTCTCGTTAATTAATCATAGTTTAAAATAGAGAAACGTAAAAGACAGCAAGGGTTTGATTATAACCACTCTACCGCCACTTTAGTGACTTGAATTGATTAGCTTTTACATGCCCTCAAGCTTTTTGATTACATTATAAAATCCTTTATTTGGCTTATTTTAGTAGATTAAATATTTGTTCTGTAATTGGAAGGAAACAAATGAAAGGTCAGCCTATAAGTTCTCTTATTTTGACCCGGTAAAGAGGACCCTTGTTAAAGAACATTGTTGAACTCCAGAGGGACTCGGTGGTGTCATGTCTTCATATTGAAATGGTTTCAGGAGTAACCAGATGGAGATATCTGACTAAATTTACACCTTTTAAAGACTCTCACTTCAACTTGGGTTAAGAAGCATGATAGTCTTGTACTCCTTCACCCCTTTATCAACCAAAAAAAAGAGTAATATTGTAAAGAAAAGTTTCTTACCTCCGGATAAGAGGATGATCATCACGGTTGAAGCACACAGAAACTGGTAGAAAGACATTTCAGCTGTGTCCCCTTCACTTTGTCCACGCCGTTAAATACCCTTTTCCGAATACGCAGCTCCGCCCACAGTGTCCTACTTTCCAGTAAACCATCATTAACCTGTAAAGTCAGTTATGTTTGTTTTTGTGTTGTTCCTTACTGTTATCTATTTTGCTTATATTGTAAATTACTTCTATTGTTTCTGTTGTTACCATGTCAAATGTCTTTGAGTATTTTTTTTAAAGCGCTATACAAATAAAATGTATTATTATAATTATTATTATCATTAGTTCCTCCCCCTCACCGACCTCCCCACATAACAGAATTCCTGCTTTAAGAAGCCACGCATGAGGCCATGACATAAAGCATCAAGTCAAACATGTTTGCCGTGTTTGTCAGTTACTGTAATAATAAGTAAAAGTGGAATTTCCCACACAAGTTCTACATTTATTTTTCTCTCTACTTGGCATTGGGAACTTCAAATACATTGGATGAATATTTGTTTAATTAATGAATGAAGCTAACGACTTCATATGTGTTCATTTTCATGGCTATGTCACATTATTCAATGGTGGAAGAAGTACTCAGATCTTACAGCCTACTTCAGTAACTCTTTGAAAATGTAAAGTGCAAAAGTATTGGCATCAAAATAAAACAGCCACTTCATACAGCTTAACGTCCCATCTGCCTATCTGAACCGTCAGGTGACAACAATACAACTTCCAGATGTAAATGAGTTTGATGTTTCTAGGCCAAATACATTTAAGTCAGACGATGAAATCATTTTGATTAATATCAAATTTGCATGCTTCTGTGGGACTGCAAATCATGATGTCATCAACATATTGTAACAAGGCAGAACCATTTGGTAAGTGTAAATTAGCCAGATTGTCTCTCAAGGCACTGTTAAGTACACCAGGGCTTTCTGAATATCCCTGAGGACACCGGGTCCAGGTAGAGCTTCTTCCTTTAAATGAGAAGTCTTTGTGCAAAAAAATGCATCGGCCAAGTCAACGACGGAAAAATGTGTTGCGTCTGGAGGGATGAGTGACATAATGGTGTGTGTGTGTGTGTGGATTAGAAACGTGAGGTGCTCGCGGGTGCACCGAAGCATGAACCGCTTGTAAATCTTGGACAAATCGCCACTCAGTCGGTTCTCGAATTTTCTTTATTGGAAAAATTGGTGTGAATCATCAAATTTGACTACTACACCAGCCTTCAATAGCCTCTCGTTTGAGTGGATATTGCTTCATGTGTGGACGGAAATCAGATTTTGGGTGAACCACCAGAGATGTTGCACCCTTCACCAGTCCTACGTCATATTTGTGCGCAGACCATAAAGAGGAGGGCACCACAGACAGCTCAGCCATGTTTCATACATGTTTCATACATCACCCTTATCAGGTTTATTAGGATCCTCTGTGGGACTGAAGTCAATGAGTTCAGTCTGCCTATACTGCCAGTCAGACATGTTCTTCCATACCATTCCTGGGCCCCGTGCCAATGATGCATGCAGACACGCCCTCTGAAACAACTGAAAGAACTTACAGATGGTAATAAAGACCACTCGTAGATGTACAACAGATCTGTTGGGTCACATTTCATCGATTGTTTATATGATTCTTGTCTGCTCACCAGGGCCCGATGTGAGGATTATTCCAAATACACACATCAAATCTCTCCCTAACAACTGTGATGCCGTCTAATGTACAGGACAAGGGCTTTGTGTATGGCTCACTAATTGGTATGCCCCCTGAGCCAACCAAAAATTTCAAATTTTTACCTTTTCTAGTTGACTGACTTTCTAAAACCTTAATTTTTTCATCACTGGGAACCCCAATTTTATCCATTCTTCCAATTGTTTGTCAGTCTGATTATCTTTGTAACACATTTATTTTCTTATTGGAGGTAAGAGCTTGGCATCAGGCTGCTCAGGCTCAGACTTACTTTTGACTTTTACCCATTTTCTCTAGTTAGTTGTTTAAGGTATCTTCAAAACAATCTGGTCCAATCAAGACTTGGTTCAACTTGAAAGGATACACCAAATCTTTTTTAAATACTACAAGTTCACTAGTACACGTCTGTCCGGCACCTTAATGTGCAAGAATACCGGTTTACCAAGGCGCCAAACTTCTCTCTAGTTAATTGTTTACGGAATTCAAAGAACAGTCTGGTCCAATCAAGACTTGAAAGGACACACCAAATCTTCTCTAAAGACTACAAGTTAATCAGGACTCAACTGTCCAATTGTGGCCTCATGGTTCCACCTTGTGGCCATGCTAAGCATATTGATGGATACCATGCCGTTCTTTACAATGGTTTAATGGTTTTCCTTTGTTTGTTCTCTCTAGTTCAGAAACCACGCACACACCTACTTATAAACACTAAAACAAAGGTATTTGTGTCCACCCTGTCAAGCCAAACTCAACAATAAATTTTTCTATCTGGAATTACTGGACTATTTGGGATTTGACCAGTCACTTCAGTGGTAGGTCGTAATTTTCCGTAACCTAAATTTTGACTAGAGCCACTGTCAGCCACCCTCTTTCTTTCAAGCATAGTATTTTGACTTCTGGTTTTGAGGTGACTCTTGTTTGCTTTGTACGAGAAACAAACCGTATGATCTGTGTTTGAAAGAGTTCAATTCCGAGGAGCAGAAAAAAACGCCTCGTCACGACTTCCTTTCTCTCCGCTGTCGAAGTTTGTTTTTCCTCAGATATCTTATAGCCCTAGCTATTTTCATCACCCCGTGCTTGCACCATGATTGACAGTAACCCACTCTGCGGTTGCCAAACAGCTGCTGCCCCTGCAGACTTCAAAGTAAAGCGCGGCTCAGAGCAGTGCACCTTGTGTTTAAGACGGTGGAGTTTGTCCAGGGTAGTGTTTTAATTCGAACAAAGAAAGTTCCCAGTTAAAGGATGTAGTTTTAAAAAATGTGACATTAAAGTTGTCATATACAGGGGACTTTAGTTGTCTTTGTCTCTTCGTGATGGGCCCCTTTGCTCCTCTTGCTCGGAACACGCCCATCTTCGAACTCCACCTTCATTGTGATCTCAACTACACATTTGTAAGGTTCCGTGACTGCATCTGGAAATGATGCGAGCGTCGGTCACACAATCTGTCAACAGACTGACCTGGTAAAGTATGCTAACCACCTCTGTGGTAGTTCCCGGCACAGTAAGTGTGTCAAGGAACCCATTTTGCCATAATGACACACAAACACTCATAAGGTGAAAACAATGCCTGTGGCTGGTAATAATAAGATCCATTGCAGATCCACCCATCCATGCTATTTATTAAAGTTTTACAATTATGCAATGATGCGCACACATTTGGCAGAAGATGCAGTGAGTTGACTGCTCTCCTACTGCTGCATGTTGTAATCCTCTGTTAGCATGCAAGCTACCAAAACCAGACCAGCCTTAATTTATTGTGAACATTTGCAGTACAAACCTAAAAACCACACACACAAAATTATTAACTTTGTAATACCATGCAATAGAAATTTGAATAGAAATACAACACCCCCTTAAAAAGTTAGTTTATTTTTTGCTGATCTTGTGTTTTCACTTCTCACCTTGCTGCAGTGATGTAAAGGTGTTCTCCAGAACATTGTGACATCACTGTTGGGTGTGGTTACAGGTGCAAAAGGACACATTTTTAATTAATTAAAATAGTTTGTTCTGTTGTTGATAATCAGAGCCTGTCAGTTCTAGTAGTTTTACTCTCATTACATTGAAAGAAGGCTCATTATAAAACCAGCACATAGAGGGAACTAACTAGAAGACTGAGGTAGGTGAAGTGGCAGAAATGGACCACATTGTCACCGCTGTCAAAGACACTTTCAATAGGCTTTTCAGGGGTCCATTTGCTGGTTGTGGTGGTAGGTGGGGTTGTTTTTGTTGTGGGGGTTCTGGATATAGTGTGGATTGATGGGGTGGTAGTATTTGTGATAGTGGCACTGTTGGGTTGTATAGTTGAACAGGTAATATTTAAGTCGCTGTCCACTCCCGAGGAGCTGTAGGTAACAAAGCCTGGTTCGCTGCTGTCAGTAATTTTGGTGATCCATTCCTGGTACTGGGACACACGGGTGTGGCCTCCAGGAGTCATAGGTTTGGCACAGCCATTGCCAAAACTCACAATTCCACTCTGGATCCACATGAAACCCTTTTTGGTCACCAGTGGTGCCCCTGAGTCTCCCTGTGGACAGAAATTGACAGTTGTTGGAACAGGATCAGGCATCTTCTAGTCTCTAAAGCACTCGCCTTTCTGAAGCATGAAACCCTTCATGCTGTTTGGTAACTGTTAAAGTCTGACCTCCTTCATCTCTGTCTGTTCAATCAATGAATAGCTCTATGACGTATTTAGCATAGCTTAGCACAACAACCGGAAGAGAGAGGAAACAGAAAGTGGTGTTCACCTGACACGCATCCCTGCCTCCTTCGCTGAACCCAGCACAGATCATGTTATCTGTGATTGAAGGATAGCTGCATTTGCACTCATTGTTTCCAACGATTGGCACTTTGACTTCCTGCAGGATGTCTGCTCTGGAAGATGAATCTATTCAAATATTTCAAAAGGTAAGATTCAAACAAAGACAAAACAAAACAGTATGCATCATTTTGTGATAAAAGTGTACAATCTGTGATCTTACCAGCTTGAGTGTCACCAAAACCAGCGACATAGCTGCTGACCCCGGTGTGGAACGTGCTGCCTGCCGAGGCTAAGCAGACCGGTTGTATGTAGTCGGTAAAATCCACCGGGGCCGACAGCTTCAGCAGACATATGTCGTTGTCGTTGGTCTGGCGGTTGTATGAAGGATGGCAAATGATCCTTTCAAGACTCGTTGACACTTCGTTAAAGTTTGGACCTGACTGACTTTGTCTGCCCAGATTAACTGTTGTGGTAAGGAGGTCACTTCTAGAAGACAAAGAAGTAAAAGAACACATTTTAGTAAATGTTTTGCCTTCAGCATCCAGACTACCGTCTGAGTTTTACAAATCAGGAAGTGTTTGTTCTTCAGCAGCACTGCTGGTCTGCATGTGCATGATTTAGTTTTTCGTTATTATTGTTAGTTGTTACTTAGTTAAAATAACCTGCAGTATTTCCATCACATATATTAAAGCGTGCTGTCCCTGAAGTATAAGTGAGGTAATGTTTAACATGTTTTTAGGCTTATGCTGTGGTTGCATCTAATAACAAAAGCTTACAAACTATTAAAGTTTACATGAGAAAACTCACATCAGTCATTACTCACCCAGTTAGACAGTGAGCAGCTGTCAGAACCCACTGATTGTGAATTAGAGACCCTGCACAGAAGTCTTTTCCATTACTGTTCAAACTGACCAACCAGGGCCAACTTCCTGGAGGCGCATCTTGACCTCCCACAATTCTGGTGTTTCTTGCAGCCCGGCCACATACTGACAGAGAGAGGAGAACAAAAGAGAGTAAAATATGGAGTAAAGAGTCGGCTGAATAGCTGAAAGCCATGAAAGTTGAAGAACTTGTAATGTTGCTCTTAGATGCTTACCTGGCAGCTGTGAACAACATCCTGAAATGTAAAACACAGAAAGAAATAAGTTAAACAAACCTCTTCAGGGTGAAGCTGATGATGATGCGCATTTGTGAACAAAAAACTAAAATGAACTATTGTAGGAAGAAATCACCATTTCAAAAAATCTGACCCGACAGCCGATTGGTTAAAGCACATACAACATGTCCTCAGTTTACAGCATGACATTCCCCTACTCTCCTTCCCCACCTTTCATGTCTCTTTCTATACTATAACTTAAAAGAATATATAAATAAAATAAAGGCATAAAATCACCCCAAATAAAAAAAAAATAAATAAATAAAAAATCTTAATGAAGAAATACAAATTTTGCCATTCCTTGTCAAATACCTCCGGTGAACGATGAGCACTAACTTAATAACAAATTAAAGACTCTCACTTCAACTTGGGTTAAGAAGCATGATAGTCTTGTACTCCTTCACCCCTTTATCAACCAAAAAAACAGTAATATTGTAAAGAAAAGTTTCTTACCTCCGGATAAGAGGATGATCATCACGGTTGAAGCACACAGAAACTGGTAGAAAGACATTTCAGCTGTGTCCCCTTCACTTTGTCCACGCTGTTAAATACCCTTTTCCGAATACGCAGCTCCGCCCACAGTGTCCTACTTTCCAGTGAACCATCATTAACCTGTAAAGTCAGTTATGTTTGTTTTTGTGTTGTTCTATTTTGCTTATATTGTAAATTACTTCTATTTTAACCATGTCAAGTGTTTTTGAGTATTTTTTTTAAAGCGATATACAAATAAAATGTATTATAATTATTATTATCATTAGTTCCTCCCCCTCACCGACCTCCCCACATAACAGAATTCCTGCTTTAAGAAGCCATGCCTGAGGCCATGACAAAAAGCATCAAGTCAAACATGTTTGCCGTGTTTGTCAGTTATTGTAATAAGTAAAAGGTGGAATTTTCCACACAAATCCTACATTTATTTTTACTTTGTTCTTATCATTGGGAACTTCAAATGCATTGTATGAATATTTGTTTAATTAATGAATGAAGCTAACAACTTCATATCAAATCTTACAACCTACTTCAGTAAAAGTAGCGATTTCATAGGGAAGAAATACTACAGTGCAAAAGTACTGGCATCAACATATACATAGTACCACTCTGCATAATGCTCAGTGTCCCGTTTCAGAGTAATATGTATTATATTGTAAAGGAGGGAATTATGACCTGTTTAAACTTTTTTTCTTATATACCGGTATCTGATCGGTAGGTTCAGACATCGAAGTTGGTATCTAAATATATCTAGAACTATAATATGATATATAAATATATTTTTATCATCATCATTTATTTTCTGGTTATATTTTGTATTATTCATCTGAATTTGCAGATATCAAATAAATGTCGTTAAGAAGAAAGGACAATATTTGCCTCTGAGATGTAGTGGAGTACAGATGTGAAGTAGCAGAAAATGGACATCCTCAAATGAAGTACAAGTATTTCAAAGTTGTACTTAAGAGCTGTACTTGGATTCACACAAAAAGTTGTAAGGTTTTAAATAAATGAAAAGATCAAAACTCAAAATATGACATCACTTTGTCTCATATGACAATTGGTTCCAGCTTGTTGTCTGTTTATTCTGATATTACAATCCCTGAAACCACAGTTATGGTCTCATATATTGCGAGTTGTTGTTGTAAGCACCATAAATATTGGGGGCGGCATAACTCAACATATAAAGAGCTATCGTTATGATTTCGTGATAAAGCACCACATTTTTCAGAGGTGGTGATTGGATATATTGGGAACAAAACTGGATATTGGGCCATCACAACCCTTCCCCTGGTGGCCGTGGCGGCCATTTTTCTAAATAGTCGGCGTGTGGCAGCTCTTCGCCAAGAGTCACTGGTAACCTGCCGACGTGTGAATAACTCCCTTTTCTGTCGCAACTACCGATCCTTGGATACAAGAAAACGATCGAACGTGACTATCAGGAGGAAGTAGAAGTCGTAACGTTCATGTAGGTGAACCTGCAGAGTGATCATTACCGGTTTCGGCCTTGGTCTCTTTGGTTGTCTTCGTTGGTATGCTTCAAAATACTTGAGGGGTTTCCGCCAGGTCCTCTGCCCCCTTACCCCCATTGTTCTGTCCCTGACGCATCCAGGCGGGGTTTCCCTTCTGACCACATGTCTGGACAGACTCACGATAGATGAACTCACAGCAACGCCCCCCCCTTAGTGGTATGTTCCGTCTCCTCCTGAGGCCACCAGAGTTTTTTTCTGTGTTCCAGTAGTTAAGACAATTAAGCCCAAAACAGGTGTTACTGCCATAATGACACACAAACAGACTCATAAGGTGAAAACAATACCTGTGGCTGGTAATCATAGTATCCACTGCAGATCCACCCATCTATTTATTAAAGGTTTACAATTATGCAATGATGCGCACACATTTGGCAGAAGATGTATTGAGTTGACGGCTCTCCTACTGCTGCATGTTGTAATCCTCTGTTAGCATGCAAGCTACCAAAACCAGACCAGCCAGATGCAGAGTATGACTGTTACGGTTAAAAGGTCAACTCTGCGTTATGTGTGGCACACCTGAGTTCTGACATACTTGACTGGCACATAAGTAGAGCTGCTGAAAACTACACAAATACATCTTATGTATGTTTTTCTTGTCTATTTTATATTACTATAATATATATTTTATAAGTGCTCTCTTATTTGAATTGTCAAATCATCTGTTTCATATGGCAATAGTAACTAAACAAAAATAGTTTATTTCATGATTTTATTATAAAACAATTCTAAAAAAACCCAGTTATTTACAAGACAATACAACATTTCACAAACTTTTTTCAAACTTAACATCAATCCAATCATCTGCAAGTTCATAAAATGATGAACTTACAGGTTACAGGTGAGACATTTCTAATTCATTCAAAAAGTTGGTTCCCTTGTTGATAATCAGAGCATTTCAGTTCTAGAAGTTTTACTTTCATATTTATATATTTACATTGAAAGAAGGCTCATTATAAAACACAGTGAACGAGACATTTACGCTCTGAAACCTTAAATTGTGAATAGTTTGACATTTTCATTTTACGTTTCACCAACCAGTACATAGAGGGAAATAACTAGAAGACAGAGGTAGGTGAAGTGGGAGAAATGGACCACATTTTCACCACTGTCAAAGACACTGTCAAAATACGTATGCTTTTTATTGCGGCATTTGCTGGGGGTTTTGGGTTTGTGGATTTTGCTTTCAGTGGTGGTTGTGGTGGTAGTGGGGGTTGCGGTGGTAGTGGGAATCGCGGTGGTAGTGGGGATTGCGGTGGTAGTGGGAATCATGGTGGTAGTGGGGGTTGCGGTGGTAGTGGGAATTATGGTGGTAGTGGGGGTTGCGGTGGTAGTGGGAATCATGGTGGTAGTGGGAATCATGGTGGTAGTGGGGGTTGCGGTGGTAGTGGGAATCGTGGTGGTAGTGGGAATCATGGTGGTAGTGGGGGTTAGGGTGGTAGTGGGAATCGTGGTGGTAGTGGGGGTTGCGGTGGTAGTGGGAATCGTGGTGGTAGTGGGAATCATGGTGGTAGTGGGGGTTGCGGTGGTAGTAGTTGTGATAGTGGTGGGTTCTGTATTTGAACAGGTAAATGTTAAGTCGCTGTCCACTCCCGAGGAGCTGTAGGTAACAAAGCCTGGTTCGCTGCTGTCAGTAATGTTGGTGATCCATTCCTGGTACTGGGACACACGGGTGTAGCCTCCAGGAGTCATAGGCCTGGCACAGCCGTTGCCAAAACTCACAATTCCACTCTGGATCCACATGAAACCCTTTTTGGTCACCAGTGGTGCCCCTGAGTCTCCCTGTGGACAGAAATTGACAGTTGTTGGAACAGGTTCAGGTATCTTCTAGTCTCTGAAGCACTCGCCTTTCTGAAGCATGAAACCCTTCATGCTGTTTGGTAACTGTTAAAGTCTGACCTCCTTCATCTCTGTCTGTTCAATCAATGAATAGCTCTATGACGTATTTAGCATAGCTTAGCACAACGACCGGAAGAGAGAGGAAACAGAAAGTGGTGTTCACCTGACACGCATCCCTGCCTCCTTCGCTGAACCCAGCACAGATCACGTTATCTGTGATTGAAGGATAGCTGCATTTGCACTCATTGTTTCCAACGATTGGCACTTTGACTTCCTGCAGGATGTCTGCTCTGGAAGATGAATCTATTCAAATATTTCAAAAGGTAAGATTCAAACAAAGACAAAACACAACAGTATGCATCATTTTGTGATAAAAGTGTACAATCTGTGATCTTACCAGCTTGAGTGTCACCAAAACCAGCGACATAGCTGCTGACCCCGGTGTGGAACGTGCTGCCTGCCGAGGCTAAGCAGACCGGTTGTATGTAGTCGGTAAAATCCACCGGGGCCGACAGCTTCAGCAGACATATGTCGTTGTCGTTGGTCTGGCGGTTGTATGAAGGATGGCAAATGATCCTTTCAAGACTCGTTGACACTTCGTTAAAGTTTGGACCTGACTGGCTTTGTCTGCCCAGATTAACTGTTGTGGTAAGGAGGTCACTTCTAGAAGACAAAGAAGTAAAAGAACACATTTTAGTAAATGTTTCGCCTTCAGCATCCAGACTACCGTCTAATTTTTACAAATCAGGAAGTGTTTGTACTTCAGCAACACTGCTGGTCTGCATGTGCAAGTTAAAGTAACCTGCAGTATTTACATCACATATATTAAAGCGTGCTGTCCCTGATATATGAATGAAGTATAAGTGAGGTAATGTTTAACATGTTTCTAGGCTCATTACTCACCCAGTTAGACAGTGAGCAGCTGTCAGCACCCACTGATTATGAATTAGAGACCCTGCACAGAAGGCTATATCCTCACTGTTCAAACTGACCAACCAGGGCCAACTTCCTGGAGGCGCATCTTGACCTCCCACAATTCTGGTGTTTCTTGGAGCCCGGCCACATACTGACAGAGAGAGGAGAACAAAAGAGAGTTAAAACATGGAGTATTACGCAATGAGTCGGCTAAATAGCTGACAAATTGTGAAAGTTGAAGAACTTGTAATGTTTGTCTTGGATGCTTACCTGGCAGCTGTGAACGACATCCTGAAATGTAAAACACAAAGAAATAAGTTTTGGAAAAATCCGACCCAATAGCCGATTGGTTAAAGTACACAACATGGGCCCTGAGCAGCTAGTCGCCGGTTCATGTCCTGGTTTGTCCCTATCTCTTTCCCCACATTTCCTTTCTCTCTCCACTATCACGATCAAAAATAAATAAAGTCATTAAATGTCCCAAAAAAATCCAAATAATCTCAATAAACCAGAAGTTTCTTAACTGTCCGACCACTTAATTAAAAAAATGTTGCCTCCATATTTTTCAAATTGCGACTCACTCATAAATGATGCACTCTATTCCAACCACTACCCAGATCCAGTCCTCGTGTGGTTGACATTATGCTCTACTATTGACATTATGTGGTGTTTACACCGGCATTCCTTACCAATTAACTCTTGAAATCAATGAGCATTAACTTAAAAATAAATCTTTTGAGTAACTTGTTAACCAACAGCTAGCTAAACTATTTGTTTCAGGAAATTGTTGATTATGTGTTGTTGGTTGCAAAATATTCAATCCAACATCCACTTTTTAATTTAATGTTTAATTAAGACATTGTACAGAGACCCTCACATCAATTTAAATTAAAAAGCATAACAGACTTTTTATCAACTAAAACATTTGTAGTATTATAAAGAAAAGTTTCTTACCTCCGGATAAGAGGATGAGCATCACGGTTGAAGCGCACACAAACTGGTAGAAAGCCATTTCAGCGGTGTCTCCTTCACTTCGTCCACGCTGTTAAATACCCTCTTCGTTATACTTGGCTCCGCCCACAGTATCATACTTTCCATTAAACCATCATTAGTTCTTCCCCCTCACTCACCTCCCAACATAACATAATTAATAATAATAAGAAGCTCTGCATGAGTCAAACATGTTTGTCTTGATGCCTGTTTGTCAGCAGCTTGCACGTAACTCTACACTAATTACGAGCACCTAATTACTAGAGAAGAATACAGTTACCGTAATATTAAGTAAGAGGTGGAATTTCCCACATAAGTCCTACATTTCCTTCACTTTGTTTTTATCACTGGGAACTTCAAAACCAAATGGACGAATCTTGATTTAGTTAATGAAAGAAGCTAATAACTTTATAAATGTTAATTTTCATGACATTATTCTTTTACGTAAGTAAAAGTAGCGATTTCATCGTGAAGAAATGCGCATAAAAAATGTACAGTGCAAAAGTACTGGCATTTAAATACGCTTTGTACCACTCTGAATAACGCGGATTGGCCCATTTCAGAATAATATATATTGTATTATAAATCATAGAGGAAATTATAAACTGATCGGTACTTAGCATCGGCCAATAAGCAAGTTCAGACATCAAAATTGGTACGTGGAAGGAAAAATTTTTGTTTTAACAACAGAATTATAATTTTGTGTTCATCACCTTAATTCATTTTCTGGTTATATTTTGTATTAATAATCTCAATCTGCAGGTAACAAATAAGTGTAGTTAAGAAGAAAGTACAATATTTGCCTCTGAAATGTACAAATTAAGTAGCAGAAAATGAACATCCTAAAATGAAGTACAAGTATTTCAAAATTGTACTTAAGAGCTGTCCTAAAAAGTTGTAAAGTTGTATATAAATATAAAGATCAAACCCCAGATATGACATCACTTTGGCTCATATTACAATTGGTTACAGCTTGTTGTTGTATATGGTGTGGCGGCATAACTCAACATTTCATAATGAACAATTGTCATTTTGTGATAAAAGCAAAATTTTCAACGTCTCTTTTTTGGAAAATGGCCGCCACGGTCATCAGAATGCCATTCTCCAATGGCCCAATATCCAGATAAATTAAGCGACATATGTACCAAATTTGGAGCTTTTGATCACAAAATACACAAAAGGTTTGCAATTGCGCCCCACTAATATCAAATCGCTAATAAAAATGCACCCATTGTGAAAAAACATTTATATTTTGTATGCAGGTTTTGGTACTTATAAACCATAGTTTAAACTTATTGTTTCCAGTTTAGTATTTAATTTTTAATTCTAACAAAGAGAAAGTTCCCAGTTAGAAGATGTAGTTTTAAAAATGTGACACTAAAGTTATCACACAAGGGACTTTAACTGTCTTTGTCTCTTTTCACAGTCAGAGGGCGTCACACCATCTATTGTGTCTACATTTCTATTGTCTCTTGTGAACTGCTCAAAGTTTAGTCGGTCAAAGTCTTACATAATGTTGGTAAGGTGTGTCAACTTATTCTGGCTGATGAGATTTCTTCCCACGACTGTGTGCGTGTAATCAAATTCCTGACTCCTTCATTAATTTTTGTTCCACCCGTTTCACCTTTTTAAGGACTGTGCATCGGATTTATCTGCTTGAATTTTCAAAAAAACTTCAAAACATCTGGAAAATATCCTCAATCGGCTTATGCTTCCTTTTTGGTTCAAGTACAATTCTGTTCTGTGGTTTATTATTTATTTTCCTTAATTTCTATTCGACAATTTCGAACTCATGCTTGTGAACCGAAACATGAATTTGCAAACTATGAATTAGTTTGGTAATATGTGTAATTTAGTAAATTGTTTACAATCAGTAGGCATACGGCGTCCGTTCCATCTGTAGTTTCTAACCGGTGAGATTATGTCACTGTTAAGTCACAACAATGATCAACTGGTTCGTTCAACCGTTATGACATTGAACTTGTGATTCATTCTTGAGTCATCGGCAGCAGCTCTTTGACTCTCATGCCATAAAGACGGCTGCTGCTGTTATGAAAGCCGAATACAAAAGGAAGGAATTTGTTTGTTTACACCCAGTGGTGACATCAGTCCTAAAGTAACTCGGAGACGATCTTGCAATGGGACCACACCAGCGGCCACTAGCCCCCTCTTCTTCCAGCGCCTTTGCATGGACCGCTTCCATCCTCGAACTCTACCTTCATTGTGATCTCAACTACACATTTGTAAAGTTCCGTGACTGCATCTGGAAACGTTGCGAGCGTCGGTCACGCAATCTGTCAACAGACTGACCGGGTAAAGTATGCTAACCACCTCTGTGGCAGTTCCCGGCACGGTAAGTGTGGTAAAGAACCCATTTTGCCATAATGACACACAATACCTGCGGCTGGTAATCATAGTGTGCACTGCAGATCCACCCGTCCCTGCTATTTATTAAAGTTTTACAATTATGCAATGATGCGCAGATGTGAAGGAATGAGGAAAGCACCAGCTACTTCCATCAAGCACTGCATGACATAGACCTCCTGAAAACTACACAAATACATTTTATGCATGTTTTCTTTGTCTTTTTTAAAAATCATTATCCACTCTTTAACTAGAAGACACATCCAAATGTGCAGCAAATTATTTATTTCTGATTATGTCAAAAATGCATAAAGATGATTGTTGAATTACATTCATTTCTAACAAGCGATAAAAGCAGCAGATTATATATGTGTTTTATATGCACTCTCTTCTTTCAGTCATCAAATCTGGGTTAAGCACAGTAATAGATAACAGGCATCCGAGTTTCCGCATTCACTTTTTTTGCCCTTGCACACATCAAACTGACTATTCATTATTTAATGCTCTGCAGAGTTTCTTAGATCCTGAAGTAAAAGTCATTTGGAGAGTTTTAAGAAGTTGCCATTTACAAAGGTCACATGAACATCACATGAAAAAGGTTTTGTAGGTGTCTTGATGGAGCTTACTCCAGCAGCCTTTGTACTTTCCCTACTGTTTACAATTTGATATATATTGATATAAATAAAAACAACATACATTTTTTAGTATATATGTTTTTATGTATCCCTTACCTAGGCGAAAACTGAGCATCATAAAACAGTGACTCCCTCTTTCCCCCTCTCCCAGGAATGACTGCTGCCATACAGTCCACAATATTTAATATTTTAGAAAGGTGCAGTAGAAATAAGAGTCTGGCCCAAAACAATAAACAAAACAAAACAAACTTTCCTTTTTCCACAAAATACACAAAAGAAAATACAGGCAGCTTACCTACCTCCACAACGAGTAAACAAAACAACACAAGCTGAACAAAAACTACAACTACCAGGACTGCATTAAGCCTACATTTTACAATTAGCACACCGGATCTGTCCACCTTTTAGGATTAGAAGAAGCAATCAGCCTCGGTGTCATAACAATACATAGTGGTCGAATGTGAGACAAATATTTGTTTAGCTTGTCCAGCTTTGTTGTCGAGCAGTTTCCACAGCATTTTGTCCATCCTTTTCATCTCGCCCTTATCATCAGGTCAACCATTCAATTTGTCAAAGACATTAGCTTATGACTTCATACCAGGCGGCAACCTCCGGTTCTGAAGGGTGGAGCCAATGTGGAAGTGTCTTAAAGCTGCATTCTATCTAGTGTCCACCAGGGGGCGACTCCTCTGGTTGTATAGAAGTCTAGTCTAAAATAACTCTACTTCTCTCTTGATTTATTCCCTCAGTAAACATTGTAAACATGAGTTTATGGTCTCAATCTCTAGTTTCCAGTCTTCTTCAATACAGCATGGTGTTCATTTAGTACATTATGGTCCATTTAGAGTCAAATAGACCATAAAGCAGGGGATGCTTTAGGGCGGGGCTACACGGTGATTGACAGGTCTCTACCGGAGACGTATAAGTCACTCCTCCGCAGTCCAAATGTGGTCACTTCCGTTCATTGGTTTGCGAAAAAGCCAATATGGCGACGGCCTTAATCCAAGATGGCAACAGCCAAAACGCCGAACTCAAGGCTTTAAAATGGCCTAATCAATGGGTGACGTCACAGCGACTACGTCCACTTCTTATATACAATCTATGCTAAATACCAGGCGGCAACCTTCGGCTCTGATGAGTGAAGTCAATGCAGAAGTGCCTTAAATCTGCATTCTTTCTAATGGCTTTCAGGGGGGCGACTCCTCTGGTTGAAAAAAGAAGTCTGACTGTATTGAAATCCTTATTTTTGAATGTGTATTACATGTATATGCACATTGAGAGCAACACGCATAGTCAAATTCTACGTATCTACACATACATGGCCAAAAGAAGCTGATTCCGATTCATATATATATCGTTGGGTGTAAGGTCAGCGTCGATGCCGAAAGGACGAACATAAATGTCCCCGAGTGCCAAAATTGACAAAGACGGGTAAAGTTAATGCAAAAGGAGGAATTTTAAATGACTGTTAGATTAGATTGACAGGTGGAGGCTGCGACTGGTGAGGAAAGGTTGATTGTGGCGGATATGCAGCAGCTGGACTGGTTGTAATGCTACTGATTAACTGATGCAATCACATGAAACCTCCTCATCCCTCTCAATCAGACGGACAGGGACAGAGGGAGGGATATTGATTGGAGGTGAGCGATGAATAGGGCAGGTCTCCTCTATATATGTGTGTGTGTGTGTGCAAAGAGAAGTGGACTGTGGCGTGTGAGTCACTCAAGAACTGAACCCTTCTTCCTCGTATTCAAACCGTATTCACATCCACTCAACGTCTCCGTCTCTGACTGGTGTCGCATGATTGAATGCGATGATTCATCCCGTTTTTGATGGCCAAGTCTGACTCAGGAATTATAATCACCAAGTGTTCCTAAGCATGCTGCGGTGAAAAATCAGGTTGGCCTCTTTAATGTTTAACGAGACTGTTCAAAAGTCCCATCGGTGCACTTGTTGAACTAATCGAGCCAGTCACAACGCTGGGGGAATTGTCAAAATCGGAGCGATGGCTTTTTTATTATATCTCATTTTTAAGCCTTAAAGTCAGAAAAAAGTTCTTCAAAAAAACAGCAGGAATGTCAATATCTTTGGTACTGTGCGATTTTCAATTATGGATATACACAAAGAGTGATTGAGTCTCTGAATTTAAATAAATGGTTATAAATAAAACTTTAGAGAAACTTTCCTGTTGCACCACCATTAAGTTGACATTTGTTGACAGATGGATTGCTATGAAATTTGGTACGGACATACATTCACTTAGGGTGAATTGTAATTGCAGTGATTCACCGCTTATAGGACAGAATTGGCCATTCATCTGCATGGCCAATGAGAAATAAAGAAAAATAAACTGTACGTTGGCGATCCTTTTCATCTAGGGCGAACATTAGGTCAAGTTTAAGACTTCAGTTTATGGCGAAATATGCTTATGTCAATGCTTAAGTGTCTTAAAGCTGCATTCTCTCTAGTGTCCACCAGGGGGCGACTCCTCTGGTTGTATAGAAGTCAATGATAAAATGACTCTACTTCTCTCTTGATTTATTCCCTCAGTAAACATTGTAAACATGAGTTTATGGTCTCAATCTCTAGTTTACAGTCTTCTTCAATACAGCATGATGTTCATTTAGTAAGTTATGGTCCATTTAGAGTCAAACAGACCTTAGCAGGGGATGATTTAGGGGCGGGGCTACACAGTGATTGACAGGTCGCGACTAAGGCTTCAAAATAAAAGTCTACCTACGAATGAATGACAGTCTATGCCAAATACCTGCCGACATTCCCACCAGCTGAATGCTGAACCATTTAGTGTTAATTAGCCAATAAGCATCATTTTCTACCTCCAGACCAGTTTGGGGCAGGCAGGACTTGACTCTACTGACAATATGGCACGAATGTATTCATTAAGGATAAGTGTTAGGTAAGATTAGCCAGGCCTATTAAATAATACCCAGCACAAATGAAAGTGCAGTCATCTATAATCAAATATCAAAGGCGGGCACCGCCGTTTCCTCTACAAGGTGATAATAACATGCTTTTCATGGTAATTTTGCTTCTCACTGTGACAAAGACGTCAAGCCTAGCATCGTAATTGTTTATTGAGTTAAAACAACTGGCGAAGCATCCGCCGTGCTACCGTCATCACGGCCGAGCATGCGGCCAAGTTCTTAACGCGCACAAAGTCCCAGTTCCTGATTAGTCTGTACCTTCGGCAGACATCAGCCTCCGGTGCTGATGAATCACTTCCAAAGTCTGTTTCCATATTTCTTCTCCCTCCCCTGTCCACTCAGAAACAGCATCATCACGATTGAGTCATCCTTTCAAACGCAAATGCTCTCTTTTTGCTGCTCGGTAAATGAGGAGATCATACAGTCATAAAGTGATTTGAGCTATTGCTTATTTATCTTCTGGACCATAATGGGTACACGACTGACCAGGAAGTAGGTGCAAGCTGATCAGGTTGAGCAAATTACATCACAAAAAGCACAACTGCAAGACAATAGGAGATATTATGGGGAAGAAAGTGGTTATGAATGTCCAGAGACATTAAAATGCTAGATTAACTGAATAAAAACATGCATGTACAATTTATCGTTGTATACGTAATATATAACAGCCTAGTTTGGGTGGGGGACTAAGGGTTTTTGTTGTTCTTCTTTTCTTGTATGTATATTTAGCAAAATCAAACAATCAAATTTACAATTTTGCCACATTAAAACAATTTTAACTCTTGGGGACTCAAATTGGAAAAAGATTGCCACCGCATTCAAACGTCAAGCTACCCAAAGGCAGTATATAATAAACAATACGTATATTTTTTTTAATGGTCCTCAAGAAGTTGGTCCAGAATCCAGAGAAAATCCCAATAAAACAACTCTGGGCTTTTTTGTAGCATGAGCTGCAACTGATTTACTTCTACTCCATATTAACACACTTCACATCCTTCACAATCACAGAAATAAACCCTGGCTAATATAAATCACTTGAAGTGTGACTTCACCCCCAAGTCTGAGCAGAAGTCCACCAACTGCCAAAATAGAAGCCATCTAGTCTGTATGCAGTTCGTGAGTATTTCACAATCTTTTCCAAAACCTAATTGAGTTGTTTCCTGTTAAGACGGCAGTTTATTTTAAAAAGACTGTATGCATGTAAAGAGGGAAACATTGACACGTGTCGTGTGAGTTCCTCTCGGTGAGTACAGGTGAGAGAGGTAAACCCAACATTGCCTGATTTGCTGCTTCAAAATAAAAGCTTTTGAATAACAAAAATATCGGGAGGAAATAATTTACAGGAAAAACCACAAAAATATATCGGATTACTCTCAGATCAGACTTGAAGTGTCAAGCTTGGACACACATGTGGACACAGAACCATTTATTTTAAAACGATATCCCTTGAAACTATAGATTTTGAATTAACCCCTTCAAACTTCTCTGCCTCGTCAAAACCTCGCTTCACTGCGCTCTCCTGTGGAACATCGTACCCGATTATTTGCTTTCATTTCCTCTGCCTTTGCGGCCCCCGAGTTAATGTAATGGAGAATGCACGGCTGCAGCTGCCGGCTCATTTATCTCAGCGTCTACATTTGTCTGGTCAATATATCGACAACGTCTTTACCCGGGCAAACAGCCGCCCGACAGATACAATCCCCAGGCTAACACTTGTATTCAGAGTGCAGTGTTGACTCTGAGTGTGAGGGTATATGTGTGTGTGTGTGTGTGTGTGTGTGTGTGTGTGTGTGTGTGTGTGTGTGTGTGTGTGTGTGTGTGTGTGTGTGTGTGTGTGTGTGTGTGTGTGTGTGTGTGTTTCATCACTTGGCATCTGATTGCTTTTTCCTCGCGAAAAATTATGAAAATGTATGCATCAGGAAGTGAAGGCCAGAATCTGCCGTTTGCATGTGTTTGTGAGTCAGAGAGAACGTGTGAACACATACATATTGATGCAGGAGCACTTGAAAGGTGACAGTCATTTGCAGGAGACTGACTGACATGTATAGGCTGCACAGACCGGTAAATTGAACCTGTCCTCGACGACAACAAAAAACGACAGCATTGATCGTTGGTTCAAATACCTATGTTTACCTTTAGTTTACCAATAATGGCCGCTGCCTCTCCGAAGCAAAGGCTGGAATGGCTTGATTTTGTTATAACGCCACCAGACTGCAGTTTGTTTCTTGTTCAACCTAACAGTGTAGTTTTGTTGCCTCAACCTAACAGTGTAGTTTTGTTGCCTCAACCTAACAGTGTAGTTTTGTTGCCTCAACCTAACTAAGTAGTTTTGTTGCCTCAACCTAACAGTGTAGTTTTGTTGTCTCAACCTAACAGTGTAGTTTTGTTGTCTCAACCTAACGGTGTAGTTTTGTTGCCTCAACCTAACTAAGTAGTTTTGTTGCCTCAACCTAACTAAGTAGTTTAATTGTCTCAACCTAACTAAGTAGTTTTGTTGCCTCAACCTAACAAAGTAGTTTAATTGTCTCAACCTAACAAAGTAGTTTTGTTGTCTCAACCTAACTAAGTAGTTTAATTGTCTTCACCTAACTAAGTAGTTTTGTTGTCTCAACCTAATGAAGTAGTTTTGTTGCCTCAACCTAATGAAGTAGTTTTGTTGCCTCAACCTAACTAAGTAGTTTTGTTGTCTTCACCTAACAAAGTAGTTTTGTTGTCTCAACCTAACTAAGTAGTTTAATTGTCTCAACCTAACTAAGTAGTTTAATTGTCTCAACCTAATGAAGTAGTTTTGTTGTCTCAACCTAACAAAGTAGTTTTGTTGCCTCAACCTAACTAAGTAGTTTTGTTACCTCAACCTAACTAAGTAGTTTTGTTGTTTCAACCTAACTAAGTAGTTTTGTTGTCTTCACCTAACTAAGTACTTTAGTTGTCTCAACCTAACTAAGTAGTTTTGTTGCCTCAACCTAACTAAGTAGTTTTGTTGCTCAACCTAACTAAGTAGTTTTGTTGCCTCAACCTAACTAAGTAGTTTTGTTGCCTCAACCTAACTAAGTAGTTTTGTTGTTTCAACCTAACAAAGTAGTTTTGTTGCCTCAACCTAACTAAGTAGTTTTGTTGTCTCAACCTAACAAAGTATTTCACAATCTTTTACTAAACCTAAGTAGTTTTGTTGCCTCAACCTAACAGAGTAGTTTTGTTGCCTAAATCCAACTAGAAGTCAATGCTGATTTATTTGTCATGTAACTTGCGTACTTCAGTGACGACACTTCCGTAGTTATTTCAAACAAAACAATGATCTTTACCCAAACCTGACTAAGTAGTTTTGTTAAAACCGTTAACGGCATCAAAATGTCTGGTTGTTGAGTGAATCAATTTGTTTAGGTTGCATTCACAACCCTTCTGTCTCTGAAATTCCCTTTTCCCCACCACTCCAGAGAGCATTTCAATTGTTCTGGATGCACAAAAGACACTTGTTTTGTTTTTGTCCCCTTCTAATTTTCTTCTTTTAGTTTGTCCCACACATTTTTATTCTAATAGGACCAAGTTTTAATAGAGCGCTGTCTTCAAATAAAGCCCAGTGAGCATTTGTCTGCCACTGCCTGACGAGGAAGCCATTCATTTCACACTTCGATCTGTCAATACCAATCATAGCAGTCGAATGAAAATGAACGATGCGAAATATTACAATCAATGTCCGTTTAAGAGACAATTTGTTTGAGTTGTGAGCACAGCGTACAGCTAATTAAGGTGTGCAGATTGCAACCAGATTTGCAGCTAACAGGCTATTTCATGCCGATTAGGAAGTACAAACGGGAAAAAAATAAATGAACTGAGCCCTCTGAGGACGCCGTTAACGGTGGCAATAACGGGAGCGAGTGTGTGGGAGAGTTGGTGGGTTTGATCGGGTGACTCTTTGAAGGTGTGAGTCAATGAGTGCGTCTGTGACTGTGAGCTGATTAAGAAGGTGTGACAAAGGACATGAATGTGACTGATAAGTGTGTGTGTGTGCGTCCATGTCCAAGTTCATCGGGATATTTGTTATTCACAAAGTGTAAATGTGTGATTTGTGCAAACGAGTTAATGTGTTTAAATGTTAAAATCAGAGCGCACAAAGGCAAATATCAAATATTGGTTTTGCCTCAGACCGATTTTCGAATTCCTCTCTCTCTCACACACACACACACACACACACTTATGACGGTATATATTGTAAGGTTGACTTTCAACACATTTTTCCATGAGATCTGATAAGTACTCACCAGTAATGTGGATTTAATGACTAACTGGGTAAATGCTAGAAGAAGAGTCTGGTTAGTTTGAAACTTAAAATGATCAAAAAGACAACTCTTATACCTTTTACAACGATATCCAAAAGATGACGTCTCGTCTCGTATCACGATATCGATATCTATAACATCAAACACATTTTTCAGTGCCATCGCTGCTCCTGTCTTTCCTCTGCAGCTCTGAGACTCCCAGTGAGAGTCGGCGTGATCACATTTAGATTCAGCAGCGGGGAAGCATTTGGATGGCAGTCCTTCCCAAAGACACACAGGAGTGCATCCACATTCTGCTGGTCTAATTAATAATGTTTAATATCATCTTTTTAAAGACTGTTTCTGCCTGCGTGTTTGCTCCTCACACAGGGGAGGCAATGGAATCTATTTCTCTTCGTCCTTTGCTTCTCTCTTCTGCTGTCTCGCTATTTGTACCATCTTTTTTTTTTTTTTAAGGGAAAACTTCACATAGAGAGAGTTGTATGATTTAAAAAATAGCATTGCTGGCATGAGTGTGGTGAAGATATAATAACTTCTAATGGCTTCACGAGCCAAGTAAGTTATGTAATGGAAGAAAGGTAGGCGTAATAGGCTGCAGCTGACACAAAATCTCTGTTTTTGCCTAAAGCATCCCCTGCTTTATGGTGTGTTTGACTCTAAATGGACCATAATGTACTAAATGAACATCATGCTGTATTGAAGAAGACTGTAAACTAGAGATTGAGACCATAAACTCATGTTTACAATGTTTACTGAGGGAATAAATCAAGAGAGAAGTAGAGTCATTTTAGACTAGACTTCTATACAACCAGAGGAGTCGCCCCCTGCTGGACACTAGAGAGAATGCAGCTTTAAGACGCTTCCACATCGGCTTTGCTCGGCAGAACCGGAGGTTGCCGCCTGGTTCTCCCGTCCTTCTTCACATACTCTACATATGGCTCTCTCACAGCCAAACAGCTAACTAGGAAGTAGTAGCTGAACCCGCCTCTTGCTTAATTATGATTGGCTGGCATAAGGGTGCCATTTCAGCATATAATAAATTACAAACCACTGAAACCAAAAAAGGTAAAATTGGATGGATTCATATCTTTATCTCCTTCCTCGGTTCACACTCTTTGGTAGCAGCAGTTCCGGCCTTTTCCACAGAGCAGTCATTCCTTTGTTTTTAGTTCTTCGTCATGCCGCTGTGTTTGTTTTTTGTCACCGACGTTCCTTTTGATCTGACGGGGCGTGACGATGCTCTCTGTGGGAGAGGGGGCCGAGGAGTCGTGACGTCGAGCAGTCTTTAGAAAACTTCCTCCAGCGCGGAGAGATTTTATGAATGCAAACTTATTCCCGTCTCCTCGGAGCTCTTTGTTGCTGCTGTTGACTGACTGACTCGCTGACTTCCTGTTGTTGTATTTTGTGTGTGTGTGTGTGTGTGTGTGTGTGTGTGCACATTTTATTGTTCTCTTACTCTGTTTTTTTGTCTCATTTGTCAGTCAGCATCTCCTCTTCTTGTCTGTCAAATGTCAATACAGACAGACAGACATCAGAGACGGTTTCTCTTCACAGGAGCTTCTCTGTGTGTATTTGTGTGTGTTGCATAAGGGTATTATTTTAGAGATTTTATGTGTGTGTGTGTGTGTGTGTGTGTGTGTGTGTGTGTGTGTGTGTTAATATCCATTGGCTCAAATTCACTTTTCAATCCATCTCTCTGCATTAATCAGGTGTTGAGTCCCTGTTGGTCCTAATCCCTTTCTTTAAATAACACACACACACACACACACACACACACACACACACACACACACACACACACACACACTCACAGTCGTGTTTTCATGACGTTTTGGGGACATTACATTGACTTGCGTTCATTTCCTGGAGACTTCCCCTTATCATAACCGCTACCAGCCGAACGTTAACCTTAAACCAGGTCTCCACTTTGGGACCGTGTGATCAGATTTATCTCCCCACAAAACGGGTCTCTCTCACTCACACACACACACACACACACACACACAAAACCTCCATATTTAAAAAAATCCACCAGGGGGAATGAGATTTCTATCACGGGGACATGCACACACTCTTCATCCCTCATTATGCAAACCGAAAAACTCTCTCACAAACACACACACAGAAACGGTGGACTGCAAAATTGAGAAATTGAGAAAACCCTTGTGTCTTACATAAATTCCCAGAGGAACACACACACACACACACACACACACACACACACACACACACACACACACACACACACACACACACACACACACACACACCTGTGCGGCACAGAAAAAAACCTCCACGTACTCCTTCAGACATTATGCAAACGTATTCAAACACTCACATGCGCCCCGACCACCTGCCAGACGGGTTCTCTCCTGACCTCGTAAGTCAACCTGTGAGAGTACAGCAGTGTGTGTGTGTGTGTGTGTGTGTGTGTGTTGCATCTATGTCAAAGCCAGCAGTGGGATCTGACCCTTGATCTGCTTATCTCTTAATAATCCACAGCCGTTCTTTATTGACTCTGCCTGTTTAATTCCACCTTTGTGTTTTTTCACAGTAGACATTTTGACGTTTCCCCAGCAAGGAAAGGGTTAAATAAAGGAATTCAATGGTGGCTGAATTCCAAAGCAGCTGCTTCAAGTTTCAGGGTCCCGGTGTCGTTCACGCCGACTCACTGTCACGGTTTACGCGGCGATCTCGCCACAACGTGTATACTTTAAAGAAATGGTGGCTCAAGAGATTTTAACGTGGTATAATATAACATATAATGTGTCGGTAAACGGCCCTATCATAAGCTTTGAAGCTTTCTACGTGTCTTACAAAAAGGCAAATGCTAACAAGTGGCTAAATGAGACTTCTAAACGTCATGGCGCCTTTAGCCTAGTGGTGGTGATGTGAAGTCATGTGACCGTGACTCCGGTGGACTTTGTTTATAGCGTAACGTTAAACTTTTTACTTCTGGCGATTGTATTCACGCAAAAACTTTTGTTTGAAAAGGGGAACTGGTGCGACATTAACTTCCTGCCGGCCGACAAAAAACAAGTCTCTATTCTTACCATTGACTCCTCCTCTTTTGTGGAGCAGTTTCAACTCTGACAGAGGAGATTCAATACAAGTGAACGGTGCAAATGGCTACAAATAAAGCTATACGATAGCGTCCTCTGTTTGGGACTGTCCGTCTCTCCGTCCCCTCAAAGTTCAGTCCAGTCAAAGACGGTTTTCTGTATTGGTCAATGGCGCCAATTGGTGTCAAAGTTGAACTCTACGTGGACCATTCATACTTTGAATGAATCTGTTTGGCTGCAAAATTTTGCCA
Organism: Cebidichthys violaceus; assembly: GCF_023349555.1. Lineage (NCBI taxonomy): Eukaryota > Metazoa > Chordata > Actinopteri > Perciformes > Stichaeidae > Cebidichthys > Cebidichthys violaceus. Next base: position 3,070,379 of record NW_027176361.1, read on the forward strand.
TTTTCAATATTGCATACAATACATAATTGTAAATTAAACAAACCTTTGGATTTTGGGTGTTTTGTTGGACAAAACTAGCTACTTTACTTTGGTTTCTGGAACCCTGTGAGCTTCATTACATGATCTTTTTTTGTGTGTGTTTGTGCTCATTGAGGTTTTGGTTCCTTCAGGATTTTAGACACAAGGGGACGTTCGTCAAAAGACCAAACTTGGGACAATCAAAGACATGTTGCTGCATAACAAGTGATGAATGGTGAAATCATTAGAGGAAGCAGAATGAAGCCGCAGACAGAAACAATGAAAGAATCATAATTACCTCTGAAGGCTGCGGGGGAGGATTACAGTTTTCCATTTCTGGGATGTGATTGTCTTTTTTTTTTTTTTTGCAGATGCCACGCTGTCAATAACCAAGCAACGCTTGCAATAATTAGAAGTTCAGCTTGTTGTTGTTGTTGTTTTCTTTCTTTTTACAGCCACAATGAATCAAATGGCTGCGGTTCTTCTAACAGTTGGCAGCAATAACGGTGTGACTCAACAGAATATTTCACCTAAACTGACACGAACTGAGAGAAAACAACCTGCCGCGCAATTATAAAGCTGTTAGGACCGTTAGAACAGCGACGTCTGCCTCGTGATGAGCGCTGAAATGTGACGATTCAATGTTTTCTTCTTCACGCGCGTTTGAGGCAACAAAGCCGGCAACTCTTTTAAATTCACGCCGGTCAACACATTATACAGCGTCGTTAGTATTGCAGTAGTAGTAATATAAGATAGAGCATGCAGGTCATTTTGAAGACAATGATTTATTTATTCATAGATTAGATTAGAGAAATAAAGACTAAACTTCTACAACTTGCTCACTTGTGTTATTTTTCATTTGCCTGAAATTAAGGAACTTAAAAATGGCAAGAAGTATGAAAGAGAGACTCAATATTATGTTGATCAGCAAAGGACAAAAACACAAAATAAAGACGTACGATGTCTGTTCCTCCTCAGGATATCTAACTGTCTTCACTCCCCCGGGCCGTGTTATGCAACAAAAGCTTTTTAACATTCAGCACGACTCTTCCATTACTTTTAATGACTTTCTCGTCCTCCGAACAGAATTAAGAAACAGAATTAAATCGCCTGCAAAAGTGTGCTTCCTGTGTGTGTCTGTTTGTGTGTTTTTTTTGTAGACAAACACACACACACACACACACACACACACACACACACACACACACACACACACTAAAAAAAACAACCACTTGAATCCCCGGCAAAGTGCATGAAATAGTAAAATTTGACAGCTGGCGAATCGCACTCGTGGCGAGTGAGTGGATGTCACAGGGAACGAGCGCGGAGCAAAGTGAATGGATTTGTTAGCGTGTGTGCACACGGCGGGATATTGGCTGTCGTCTTTCAGCCTGGCACTCATGGATGTCACCCATCTGTTACACGGCAATGCCAGGTGGGAAGAAAGAGTGTGTGTGTGTGTGTGTGTGTGTGTGTGTGTGTGTGTGTGTGTGTGTGTGTGTGTGTGTGTGTGTGTGTGTGTGTGTGTGTGTGTGTGTGTGTGTGTGTGCGTGCGTGCGTGCGTGCGTGCGTGCGTGCGTGCGTGCGTGCGTGTGTAAACGTTTCTCTGTGTGTCTGTGCCTCTGAGGTTTATCTGAGGGAAAACACTCAAAACTAGTTTATTTAAATCAAAAGGTTTTCACCAACACATTGGGGTCTTCAGAAGAGGTTTCTGAGAGGAGGCATCTAATAGAGGACACACATTAGAGCTGTCGAACATTACATAATAAACTTGTTTATTCTGCGATAGTAAAGAAAGAGAAATATTCACTCTAAAATGTCTACATTTAAAGGATAATGCATCTATGTGGTGCATGTTGAGACCAACATTAAGAGGCTAGATCAACAGAAAAGAAACACTTTTATAATATAGATATGAATGGTGATGACACACCCACAACGCATGACTAATGAGACGGGCTCCTTGTTTCATTAGCCCCAGTTAACGAGTCGACCTTAAAGCCCGCCGCGGTGCGTGGAAGATGGGCTTCCAATACTGATCATTAATACACCCCAAACATTTTAGGATGAACTTTTCAGCTGACAATAACAACATCCAAGGAAAAGAAAGAAAGGGACTGTAGGACAATGATAGATTTGCAGCCTTTAATTATGCACAAAAAGTTCTGCGTCCATTAATATCTATCTGAACCCCTTTGAATCTTGATTTTTTTTAAAAAGCAAACGCAGATAAGAATCGTTTCAGCAATATTTTAATTGTAAGGAAATATGTAACAATTTTAGTGTTATTAGAAACACTCACAAAACTTTTTAAAAGAATAATACGTCGAACTATAGTGGGTTCATTTATAGAAATATAGGTTTGGATTCACGATGCACCACAACGAGGACGAAAACTACCCGAAAACTATATGTTAGCACATTTGTCCGTGTGCGTTCTCCCGAGTCCGTTCATGCGTCGTCTTCGTCTCAATCTGCCCGTGATTCCGCCAGAGCGGAAAACTTCCACTGATACAATATGACCCGATTGAATAATTGATTTACAACCGCGGCATAAACAGCCAATGATGTTTGGGCCGTCACCGACTCTTGCGGAACTAATTGGTTTACACTTAACGCTGAGACTGTGCAAGGGCGTCTTCTCTCTCTCTCTGTCTCTCTCTGTCTCTCTCTCTCTCTCTCTCTCTCTATCTCTCTCTCTGTCTCTCTCTCTGTCTCTCTCTCTCTCTCTCTCTCTCTGTCTCTCTCTCTATCTCTCTCTCTATCTCTCTCTCTGTCTCTCTGTTTCTCTCTCTCTATCTCTCTCTCTATCTCTCTCTCTGTCTCTCTCTCTCTCTCTCTCTCTCTCTCTCTCTCTCTGTGTCTCTCTCTCTCTCTCTCTCTCTCTCTCTCTCTCTCTGTGTCTGCCTCTCTCTCTTTTTTTACAAAAGTCAGTGAAGGAGAAAGAGACAAACAACCCACTTCCCTGATGAAATGGAAATAATTGAAACAAATGCGTCACCTTGAAAACAGTTTCTCACGGCTCAGGTAGTTTGGAAACCGCTGTGTTGAAGTGTCCTCTGCAAGCGTGCATGCAAACCACTGCATTCCACATCCCGATGAATCAATTACCCTCAACCTCCCCCCCTTGACTCGGCCACTTCCGCTCCGTTTGACCAATTGGGACGGCCCCGGGCGACCAGGAAGTGAGGGGAGCAGAACCCGCTGACCGGATTAGTTTGATGACACCTGGACCGGAATGGTACATTTGAAAAGGAGAGCGGAGCTGTCCAATGGATTGGTGTTCGGGTTAAGACCCGGGATTGGCAACAATCAAAGAGGATCATGGGCCGGGGGGGGGGGTGTGAGTTGCCATGGCTGGGAGAGAATAATCGAAGGGAGCAGGAAGGGTGTGCCTGACGCCTGTGTTATCGCCCCAAATAAGTGAAGATGTTGAGGAGAGTTTTGCTCCAAAACGCTGCCCACTCGCCTCCGTGAGCTCCATCTGGATGAGTCACGCTCTGCTGTTTGCACCATGCAGAGAGAGCCAGGGCCGTTGTTAATATTCGTCCTCCAGCCTGCAGACACACAGCGGCAGTTTGTTATCAGTAGCTGAGACACATGGTGGAAGTGTGTGTGTGTGTGTGTGTGTGTGTGTGTGTGTGTCTTTCAAAAAAGACTGAGAATTAAGACTTCGTTGGTCAGAAATACTTCCGATCACCGTGGTCACCGTGACGCCACCCATTGGTTTGTGGACTGTCAATTTTACGCCTTGGGTTCGCCCATTTTGGCTGTTGCCATCTTGTTTTTTTGGCCGTCTACACACGGACAACACAGCAGTAGTGACCTGTCAATCAGCGTGTAGCCCCGCCCCTAAATCATCCCCTGCTTTATGGTCTGTGTGACTCTAAATGGAGCATAATGTACTAAATGAACATCATGTTGTATTGAAGAAGACTGTAAACTAGAGATTGAGACCATAAACTCATGTTTACAATGTTTACTGAGGGAATAAATCAAGAGAGAAGTAGAGTCATTTTAGACTAGACTTCTATACAACCAGAGGAGTCGCCCCCTGCTGGACACTAGAGAGAATGCAGCTTTAACACACAGGAGAAAAACCAGCCATGGAGCTCAAAGGAGGAAACCAGAAACAAAATATTTAACCCAGATCATTTACGTTGTCTGCTTCCTGATGCCACTCAAATTGATTTGGCAGCCTTTCCAGTGGCATGAAGCCATCGCCTCCTTTTATGGGATGCCACAGTGAACCGATTATCTAACCTCTAATTAGTTTCACAAATAGAGTCATTGTGAAAAGATACTCCCACAGTCACACCCACGCATTCTTAACGGTGAATCATTGTTTTTCTTTTAATGGGTTTCTGGTTCGATGCCTGAAATAAGCTCTGTGGTAACACTAGCTTAAGAGATTTTAATGTATAAAATACATTAGTAAATACCCCTACTCCTGAATTTTTAAGCTTTTACGTGTCTTGTAGAAGGCGGTATCTAACAAGCTGCTATAGGAGACTACTAAACGTAGTCACGATTGCATTCACGCTTCAAAAATCATAAATACAGTGGTGAAGAATATCTTGCTGAACAAAATGTTTGCCACAGAGAGAAGTAATCCCAAATCTAATGAAGAAAGCTTTTTGTCGAGGGTACCAATGCGATGCTATCTTCCTGTCAGAAATGCGTCAATCCAGCAGTTTACAACTACTGTTGTTGTTGTTGTTGTTGTTTCAGGACTGGAGCAAACTGTCAGGAGCCCTGCTAGTCGAGCATTTCAAATATTTGACATTTAACTTGCAATTAAAGGAAACCGTAGAATTCAATTCCTCCACCGCTACAGGCAACAAATGGCGAGACGCGGACGGGTCAGAGAGCCTTATTGACCTGACTTTATTGCTTTGACCCTTGAGTGATCGTGACAAAGACCAGCGGCAGGACAAGACGTATGTGCAATAGGAGCTCAGAAGATTCACGATAAGAGCTTATTAGAGCAAGTCCTAGAGGACGGTTATGGGAGAGGGAATATGACTCACAGGAGAGAGCTTTTCCCCTCAAATGATGGAGCGAGAGACGCCGCTTGTAATGGAAGGTCTGCACTGAAGGTCATTCAGCCAGCAGAGGAGTTACATATCTGGTATAATGAGGGAAGTAACCTGAAGCTTATGTCTGGGAACACGGTACAGTCACCTTCAACACTGCTTCTGGAGCCGGCACACAGGTTGCACATTGTTCCTCAGCTCAGACGCTTGACCCACTCTAGAATAATTAACCAATAGCGTGTGAAGCGAGAGTGAGTTGTCAGGAAATGGGCGTGTCACTTGGGTGTGGACCCGAATTACTCGCTGATTACTCTGTAGACTTTGGCAGGCGAGCAGACCCGCCTTTTTAACGAATGAACCGACGGATGATGGACGTGCGCCGTCGACCTCCGGGTGCATTAATGATGACGGACCAGACGTCCTCGCCGCTGGGGTGTCAAAGTGGTAAAACATTGTTTTTTCTCTCTGGGTACCGTTGACAATATTGCATCATATATCTAAAAAGATGAATGTCTTAAAGATCTCAAATCTACACTACACACTGACTCTAATAAAGTGTCTTCACACTATCGTAGTAGCAAAACAAAGTATCCACAAAAGCAGACAGAATGCAGAACGAGCTATTGATGCACGCTATTCTCCCACAATGCAATGCAGAAAGGAGCGGCTCACAGCTGGAATAGATGTCTATACATTGTGGTGATACAGCTGCACAACAATCTTGGTAAATAAAGACAAATCCAAAGTATTAAATCTTACTTTGTGAACTTCAATAGTAGCTTTCCAAAGTCACAGTTTGGTTGATAGTTGACGTCACACATGTTGTGTTATTATTGATATTTTTGTGTAATAACTGCTGAAATGGTACACTGGGTAGTAGCTTATTTGGCGCCCCCTAGTGGTAGCATCAAAAAACAGCACACAACACATTTCTGATGACACTTGGTGGCTTTAAAAAAAAAAAAAATCTATTCAGGATGTTCGGGAGTTAAACTTTAGCTTTCAATTTAAAATGTATGAGCAAAAGCCAGTTGTCATCATCGTTTCAACGACTCCGATAATTGGCCATTTGGTTCGGGTCGCGACTGCCAGACTCAATTTTCAGTCGGTGCGTCACAGATAAACGTCTTGTTGCAGAATCTGATTCTGTCCACCTTTTATCTTAAAAAAGATGGAACAAAATATACTGTATGTAAAACTACATGAACATACTTTTATTATCTTCCATCTATATAAGCTGATTTTAGCCACATAACCTGCGGGCGAAAAAAGTTTGAACTCCAAAATAAGGCGTCCACCTTTTTTGGAATTTGGGGACACCTTCCCCCACAGTGCTCACTTATAGTTATCAGTCACCTTTTGCTGTTGTTCTGCTTTGGACAGACCATGTGCAATCTTGAGTGAATGTCTCTTAGCAAAATAAGAGGAAATATGACTCTTAATGTCAAATTTTCGTCTCCCACCAAAGGTCACACACATTCCTCTACCGGGAGAATCCTCTAATATTACATCCACCATTTAAAACTGAATAACATTTTACTTTTACAGATGTTTTTTTTACGGAGGTTAAAACTCTCCTTTTTGGCAACAGCGTCCGTCCAATTGAGCTTCAGGAGAACTGGAAAGTTTCAAAATGTATTTTATTGCGTTTCTTTCAGGACACATTTCATGGGCCGACAATGGTAGCTTAAAATTGTGGAGCACAATCCATTTACTTACTAAATCGCGTAGATATGCGCCACTTTTTCACATTGACTTCTGCTTCTGCTGCTCTTGAATTTGCATCATTGACGAGTTAAAAAGTCTCGACCGGTGCCGGGTGACGTTACTTTCAAAGGTTAGTTGTTGCATTAGTCACTGCCATTAAAAAAACCTCATTAGAGTACGTTTCCATTACCAAAAATGAAAACTCGCATTACGTGGTTTAAAATGGAAAGGATGTCAATGGAAAGTCATTTGTCATAGTGGACACATAAATTAAACTCATCCGTGTGAATATGCAACGCTGAGAGCGAGTGACGAAGTATGAACGGTGAGAAAGGTGGTCAAACAAACACAGGACTTTCACCCAGCAGACCGTTGTTCGTGTCCCAACGTGTTGTCGAGTTATTGTGAAGTTACATCTGTAACACGTTCACGTATTTTACTGAGTTTACGCACTCAACCCAACCGCGATGATTTTCTGAAACCATACTAAGTGGTTTTGTTGCCTAATTTGTTTTCGTGGTGACGGCACGCATTTCAAACAAGGTTTAGTTCTGAATGACTCGCCTGTAAAATAAAGTAAACATACCACCAGAGGTTGATTGTAATATAAAATAGTTTTCAGTTAATAATCAAACAAAATGCCACACATATATTGGTTGCACATGAGTTGAATGTTTATTCGGACAAAGCAAACGAATTGAAGCCAAGTTGTCGTTAAAATGGCCATTTTGACTGTTTTGTGACTGAATTGATTAATTGTTAGTTGCGGCCATCAATTATTCAACTTTCGCGCACACATACACCTACACACACACACACACACACACACACACACACACACACACACACACACACAGACTAACAGGCCACAGTGACACTTCACAAGAAATGCACAGACAAAGACAAAAGAGATTAGAAGACACCGTCATGCTGCAAAGCCTCGAAAAGCTTCGACGTGTCACACACACACACACACACACACACACACACACACACACACACACACACACACACACACACACACACACACACACACACACACCAGAGGCTCCAAACAGATAAGCAAGCCATTCCAATTGTCCGAGTCTATTCTCCCCTAACTCACAGACACACACACACATTTCACAGGACACTCAATTTTCTGTACATGGTCACACAGATAGTAATCATCCGCAGACGAGACACGCATTTTAATAGAAATATGGCTGAAGACAAAGCGGTGCTTACACCAAATAGCCTGGAGATCTGTTTGTGTGTGTGTGTGTGTGTGTGTCGATGTGTGATCCTCCGTCTCATTCAGTAGCCGCTCAGAGAGAATGTGACTTGAATTCTTATGGGTTTAATTGAAACCTGTTTTATCCTCCATTTACCACACTCATCTAGGCAGGATTATAGACGGAGGAGGAGGAGGAGGAGATAAGATAAAATAAACTAAATCTATGGATTATTAACATAAGTGTTATTTAATTTACTTTTTTTAATTAACAGAAATCCACAATTACAACCATCTGTTTCCATCCTCAATGCCTCACTATTCATAATCTTTCATTGTGTCAAAAATAGAAAATTCACACTGTACAGTAAAGAAACGTTTGAATATTACACACATATTTTCATTTGTGTGTGTGTGTGTGTGTGTGTGTGTGTACTTTACTCTTTTAATGCCACTTTCTTCTCCTACTTCCCTAAACTAACAGAGGGAAAAATTGAGACAATTACTTGACAGCTTTAGCTAATAGTCACTAAAAACATTTAAAAATAATCTTTAAAGAGCTACTTTGGTTATTCTTTGCTTTTGTTAAAGACGTAGCAATGTAACAATGTTAAAAAAAAAAGGAAGAAATAAAAGTCAAACAGCTTCAGCAAGCAGGTAAACTAATGGAATATTTATTAGTATAATATTTCTTGTACCACCTAGGGTTGGCCGATTATACATCGGCGAATGGCTGCCAAGAGACAAAGCGCCGTCTCCTTTGTGGCGCTCGGATCGCTTTTTAATGTTGGCGCTGGGATGAAGAACTCTCCAGCACTTCTCTGCCGGAGAGGAAAAGAAACCCAGACGGCAACCTGCTGGTCTGAAAGTGAAGCCGATGTAGAAGTACCTTAAAGCTGCATTCTCCCTATGTCCACCAGGGGGCGACTCCTCTGGTTGTATAGAAGTCTAGTCTAAAATGACTCTACTTCTCTCTTGATTTATCACCTCAGTAAACATTGTAAACATGAGTTTATGGTCTCAATCTCTAGTTTCAAGTCTTCTTCAACACAGCATGATGTTCATTTAGTACATTATGGTCGAGACGTATGCATCGTCTCTACATCAAGTTTAATGTATTATTCATATTATATATTAGTTATTTATTCATGTTTTTGCAGCTTGGTGTCGGCGACTGACGCGTCACAAACACCAAGTCAGATTTCTTATTTCCATCCACACACACACACACACACACACACACACACACACACACACACACACACAGTCCTCATATTACACAATAATTAAAGCCAACACGCTATCGGCTCCAGCAAATACTTCACGTTGCATTATTACATTTATGTTTTATTTATATATTTATGTTATGTTCCGTTCCTTGGTTGATGCAAGATCCCTAGTTATTTGTCCACGTGGATCGTCCATCTCTATTAGTTATTATGAATAAATTACCAGAACGATTGAAAGCGAGACACTTCATTCTCAATTATGGCTGCTGGCATGCTCATGGACTGTGTGTGTGTGTGTGTGTGTGTGTGTGTGTGTGTTTGTGATTATGTCACCGTTCTAGTTTACACCAGATTCTAGCTCATTAGCACTCTAAGCGTGCCGTTGCGTGCTAGCGTGACTCCTCAGACTAATTACATTAGTGCCAATTATCAACGCGGGCTAGTGCTACATGTATCAATTATCTGTGACCGCCGAGGGTCACGCAGTACGTAATTAGAGTAAAGGAGGTGGGAACTGATGGTAATCTGCATATCGTGAGGTCATCACTTCATTCCTTTTGGCACTGGTCGGATCATGTTAATGTAAACCCGGTTAAAGAAGCACAGACGGTCGACATGCAAAGTTGTGATTTCATGACTATTTTTGGGTCACCATTGCGAACTAATTATGAGACATGACATCAGCTTTAATGTCTTTCTTCTGGCATGCTTCTGTTTTTACCCTGAGGCAGTGGAAGCATCACAAACATACATTTTCAATTGTTTTGACAGTTTAAGTTTCTACGACAAATTCCTCACAAATCAAAGACATTTTTAAATGTCATTTCTCATTATATGTAATAAATAAATCTCCAATTTTTCACATCACATCCGATGTCCATTGTCTAATTTTTTAAAATGTTTTGAACTTTCCCTAAACTACTTTTATGAAACAAATTTAAAAACATTTTAATGGTGCAGCTCCATACCGTGATTACGTAAAAAAACAATGTGTTGTAATTTATGACCCTCTTACTAAATCATGACCTAAAGTTAATTGACAAAATCGATTATCGCCCAACTGCACAGAAGCTCATAATAAGTTACGAAACACTGAGCAATTACGGTATTATTTACGGTAAATTTAAAGTTTTAAAACAAGCCATAACTAGCTATAACTAACATGGAATGTAAATTCACCTCATCCCTCTTTGTCGTATCATATCCGGTCATTCGGACGTTGACGTCTGATTGGCCGGATGTTATAAAGATCTCGAAAGAAAGTGTGTAAATAATTACCGACTCATCTTTGCCGGTGAGTCGGTCTCTTTCCGTCTCCGAGGAGATTTCACAAGGACTGAAAAGACCTCGAAAATAAAAACCCAGCAACGTTGTTTTGGAGGGAAATGGCATCTCAGGACTGTGATTTTCTCTCCATTGAACCTCCTTTTCTTTGAGCAGGACATCAACTGACTCATCCATTCTTTATACCCACTTTCTTCACACACACACACACACACACACACACACACACACACACACACACACACACAAATACAAGACACACACTCGCACTCAGATCCTTTTCTATTCTCTCGGGATGTGTCAGCGGTGATTGTTTGACAGGCTGGAGAGACGTTTCTCCTCGGTAAGGGCCGGACTTACATTTTTCTTTCTTTTCACTATTTGACAATAGTATTTTTTTTAAAACGTCATTCCGCATTGAAAGGCCAAAGGATACGAAGAATACTTTGTGGAAAAGGTTAGTCACTTAATGAGCTGCTGAGCTTACCACCTTAACACCTTATCACCTTTTCAAGTTTTGGGCAACCATTTTGGACGTCTTATTGTGGTTTTGAAGTCTTGACTCAACTGCGTCTTAGTTTTTGGCCGTCGCCATCTTGTTTCACAAACGAGAAATTAGAGGATGGAGCTAAGTACGGTGAATAAGACGTTTTTTAGGCAACCAAAATGTGACAATTAACTCACATGAACTGAAAGCGCGCTGCGAAAGGGTTGAAGTTGAAATTGCGGAATCTCCCAAATTGGACAACGGTGTGTTGGCGACCTGTCAATCAGCGTGTAGCCCCGCCCCTAAATCATCCCCTGCTTTCTGGTCTGTTTGACTCTAAATGGAGCATAATGTACTAAATGAACATCATGCTGTATTGAAGAAGACTGTAAACTAGAGATTGAGACCATAAACTCATGTTTACAATGTTTACTGAGGGAATAAATCAAGAGAGAAGTAGAGTCATTTTAGACTAGACTTCTATACAACCAGAGGAGTCGCCCCCTGCTGGACATAGGGAGAATGCAGCTTTAAAGTACTTCTACATCGGCTTCACTTTCAGACCAGCAGGTTGCCGTCTGCTCCAAACGTAACAAAGCTCTTCAATGATCAGCGTACACCACTGCATCTGTTGCTCTGGTTTTTAAACATGACTCATGAACGGTTGCTTTTCAGCACCAATCGATCGGCTGCGACCGCTAAAGACGACGTTGGCTGAATGTCAACGTAGCGTTTCTTTTCCTCTCTGGCAGAAAAGTGCTGGAGAGCTCTTCATCCCAGCGCCAACATTAAAAAGTGATCCGAGCGCCTTTCTTCATCGAGCAGAGCTTTTCAATTCAAAGAGCTCAGAGCAGCCGCACAAAGGAGACGGCGCTTTGTCTCTTGGCAGCCATTCGCCGATGTATAATCGGCCAACCCTAGGCGATACAAGAAATATTATACTAATAAATATTCCATTAGTTTACCTGCTTGCTGAAGCTGTTTGACTTTTATTTCTTCTATTTTTTAACATTGTTACATTTCTACGTCTTTAACAAAAGCAAAGAATAACTAAAGTAGCTCTTTAAAGTTTTTAATTTGTTTAGTGACTATTAGCTAAAGCTGTCAAGTAATTGTCTCAATTTGTCCCTCTGGTAAAGTAAATGTGTACTTAAGTACAGTACTTTAGTAAATGTACTTCACTGTGTGTACTGTACATCTTCCACCAGCGAGGTGCTTCACTTTGTCCCGTGTTTGTGTGTCTTCATGGTTACGTCTCTAACTCTAATCTCCTGCTGACGTGTAATAAGGTAAAAGTAAGCGTGACGCAGTCGTGTGCGGCGGTCCGGCGGCGGTCCGGCGCCGAGCTCTGCACACCTCTTATTTTCGTCACCACGGGACGCTTCTATCTCCTCATATTCCCACAGAGTGCGTGTGATAGCGAGCCAAGTGTGTTTGATTGAATGAATAAAAAGACAAGTTGTACCAAATCACCTTTTTTTTATTGGAAAATTATCTTTCGGCTCCGTATGACACCGAAGATTTAGTTTTAGCTCCCTTTTCAAAGAGACAATTTGCCTTTTGGGGGTCCAACATTTTCATTTTTTTCATCACGCTTATCTCGCTGTGACTTAATAAACTGGTGACATCTGATCCGAGCACTTCCTGGACTGTGCTATTGCTACAATAGTAAAAAATAGCTTTTTATTCGTAACATAATATTTCTACAATGACTGGAGATAGTCTGTCTCAGGTTAATTTAGCTCTGCTGCTTTCTCTTACAAATGATATTTGTAATGATATCTCTACTGACTATTTCCCAAAGTATTCAAAATGCCTTTTATGATCCCATCCCAAGAGGATCTCTAGTTTGTTTATTTCTATAGATCTTCACTGGCCTCACAATCAGATACGAGTAACTGGTCGACGTGTTGCATCCTCAATTCTTCTTTGTATCCTCTCTTGCTCTTATTACTTATGATAATCATGTGTTTTTGTTTGTTTTTGAAGTATCGATGCTTTCTGACTTTGTGGGCAACTCCAATCAGCAAGCGGCAAAGTTTACACTCTCCTGACTGGTCTCACTATTAGGAGCGTCATTCATCCGCCCACAGTCTCCCAAATGTTTTGTCACTCTACAAAAATGTGTTTTATAACTAAAGGAGGCAAAATAAATGTGACATTTTCATTGCTAACCAATTCTGTCTCTGTGTGTGTGTGTGTGCAGACCGGGCTCTTTCAGTCCATTAAAGCAAATGAGAACAAAACAGCAGTAATGTCCAATCATTTTACTGCCATCGTTCATTCTCATTTTGGATGCTCAAACATCGTCATGCATCCTAATCTATTCTACCCTTTCTGGAGTCCAGACAGGCCACAAACAAATGTATGAGTCCAGACGGAGGAAACTCTCGGAGCGCCAACAGTGACTTTTCTACAGTTTGTGAAAGGACAAGGTTCATTTATGGCAAATCTACAAAAAAAAACTGCAACTACAGAAAAATACAAATACAAATTTTCACATTGTCCACACTTGAAATCGTAGCGGGAGTAGTGCACGTCAGGGAAATGTCAGCATGGATGATTTAGTCTTTGAGTCAAATAAAAATGTATTACTGGTATTTAGAGATATTATGGGATCTACCCAGATGCCAAAGGTGAGCCTACGGATAATACACAGCCTATCTTTAAGCTATGTTTAAGAGTGTGTGTGCCAGTCTCGCCAAATCATACCCATAACTTCAATTTATGGAGTGCAGAGCAAAGTTTTGGTGAGAAGAGTTGCGAAGTGTCAGATCCATGGAAAAGACACGGCAGACTGGTTTGTAATTAAGGATTAAAAATTCACTCGTGCTGATTAATGGGGTCTCAGCAGGCGGACATGCCACTCCATTAAAAACATCTCTAAATGCACCGTAGGGGAAGATTCTAGAGCTCTTTTATAACCTCTTAGTTCTAATGGTCGGATAGGTTGGTTCAAACCGCCTTTAATATCTGCAAAGGACAAACCAGTCGTTGATCGTCCTTCGTCAATATGCGATCAAATCATCCATTGGCAACAGTTTACTACATGATTACCTTGTAATAAAAAATAATGGGAAAGAGTTAACTGTTGGGATTTACATTGTCATTTCAGCCAGAGAGACTCATGACAAAATGAGTCTTTGACGATTAGACTCAGTGGCTCAACGGTTCATTATTGATCTGTGATCCGTACAGACCCCAAAGGTATTCTTGTAAAGATGTTGTTTTCGTAATGATACTTGAATAAATACAGTTGTTTGAAGGATAATGTTTTCACAGGAATGTAAAATAGACTTTGAGAGAGAATTATTACATATTTAACGTCCGAACATGAGCTCTAAGCAGCTTATAATATATAACTGAAACTACGAATAGCAAGACTCTTTTTATCAATAACAACTCAATCATTTATTTCCTTTCTAAGGGCGCTAACAAGAACCCACCCAGGAAGTTCTACTGAGAACCCCTTTTTATATTCCAAAGATTACATCTATAATCCGCCCAGGGTTTTTTACCGAGAACCCCTTTATATTGCAAGGGTTTCATCTTGGACCAAACAATGGGGTTCTACCAAGAACCCTTTTATATTTCAAGGGTTTCATCTAGGACCAAACAATGGGGTTCTACCAAGAACCCTTTTATATTTCAAGGGTTTCATCTAAAGCCCAATAAGGGGGTTCTATAGTGAAGCCTTTTGTATTTCAAAGGTTTTATCTAGAACCCAACAAGGGGGTTCTACCAATAACCCTTTCTTATTTAAAGGGTTTAATCTCGAACCCAATAGGGGGGTTCTACATTGAAGCCTTTTATATTTCAAAGGGTTTCATTTAGAACCCAACAAGGAGGTTTGTGAGCCACTTTCTATTCCAATTGATTTGAATTGATGTAACCCACAATAACGGTTTCAACAATCCTTTTCTTCCAAAAAGGGTTCTTTGGATGAAAAGGGTCATAATGGGACCCTTACTCCTAGAAGAACCCTTGAAAACCACTTAATTCAAAGAAGGCTTCCTCAGAAGCAAATGTTCTGGGAAGAACCTCAGTCCTTGAGGAAGAACCCGCTTGGAACCCTCATTTCTAAGAGTGCAACCTGTGAAGTGTTTGATAACGTTTCCATCTTCAATACAGATGTGTCCTTTGGGCGGCAGAACGTCCAACGTCCCCTCCACAAGCATCCTAAGTAAGGTAAGAACATTTCCTTTTACATCCTGATGGTGTGAGCGCTCAGGATTGTCAAGGGGATGCCAAACCTTTTTGGAAAACTTTCTGCAGGTTTCAATTAGTCACCAGAGCGGGGGGTGGGGTTAATATACTGCAGGGCTGCACAGAGGATTGTGGTTCTTGAAAAGTTCAAACCATAAAGTAGTTCGCTCCCACAACTGTATAAACTATTAATTCAACAAACCCACTGACGAACCATTCCGTCATGAGACCTGTGTTTGGCAAGCTGTGCACACACACACACACACACACACACACACACACACACACACACACACACACACACACACACACACACACACACACAGACTACTGAATATGTTTATTCTCATTATTCTTTATTACATAAAAAAAATAAACGCTTGTTTGTTTTTACCGTTTCTGTTGTTTTGGATAGAGCAAAAAATCCCTTTGTTCAGACACACAGCAATGATTAATTATGCATTAATAGGAAGTACCTGGGGCTGCTTCTCAGCTTATTAAGAATTACTGACTCATTGTCAAATTGTAATTCCAAAAAAAGGTTCAGTAATTAATTAAATTAACACACACAGACAAACAGTATTACAAATTAATTCAGCCTTTCAGTCCCGCCCCATAGGGCCGGTGTCTTATCAAAGTTTTATGACTTTGAGTCTTCTTCCCTCTATCAGGTGTTTATTTTATTTTATTTTATTTGACTTTACAGTTTCCACATCACATTTTGGGGATTAAACTGGAGGATTTTAGGATTGTGGTGGAATTAAAATCATGATTCCCCTTCTCACTACACCAAGGGAATTAATGTGGTGGAAAAAAAGAAGAGGGAATGAATAAGGACGGCGTTAGTATTTGAGTAAGAGAGTCAGGAAATTATGAAGTGATTAGCTGTTATGGTGCCAAAAAGACACTTAGCAGAGTAGAGGTACACACACACACACACACACACACACACACACACACACACACACACACACACACACACACACACTTGCATGCACGAGTAACATCGGATAGGCTTATCAGTTAATGGCTGAAAGTAATGACATTTTGTTCCCGGTACTTTCTCACGATTACAATTGTTACAAAGCTTGTTTAAACTTGTTCACAAGCACTTCCTTAAAAAACAGTAAATGACTGTTTTGTTATAACTTTGCTACACCCTTATTTTACCTGGACCAATCTAAGCACCGCTGTCAAAGTAACGTCTTGGCAATACTCTCAAGTTTATATTAATTTATAAACTCATTTATTAATAGTACTACGTTTCTTATTTGTAGTATTCTAGATACCAACATTTCCTGCTACATTATTCACAGTGGGAACAGAAACACACTAGTAGGGGTTTAGAAGTGTGTTCTCTCTTAAGATATGTAGTCTGATATAAAATCTAAAATATGGAAGTCTGTCCCGAGGAGGCCGTAAGAGGAACGACTTGGGGAATTGAATTTGTCTCAGTTAACTCCAGCAATTTGCCCATTAGCGTTTAAATAAAACATGATTTAACAAACAAAATTTTGACCTCGCAGTGGCTTGTGGGCTGCCTAGAATGGTAAAAGGTTCATCCTCTGGGGATCATGTATGTCCTCAGTAAATCTATGACATTTTGGTGCCACAGGAAGGGATGTTACTCGCTAATTAAATAGATTAAACAAGTATAAAAGTAAGAAAATTAAATTGAGCAAAATTTTTCGAAGAAATACGAAAATTTCAAATTTCAAATCATTAATCGCATGCATCGCTTACACCATCTGTATCTTACAATGCATGTTTGATTCCTTGAGCTTGTTTTCAGCCCGCTTTTTTTGATTCTTAGCACGCTAGGCTGCTAAGTTTAGTCTGTAGCATACACAGAAATAGAATAGGAGTAGAAGGGATAAATCCCATTCAAACCAACGCAGCAGGATGGCCAGAACATCGGCCATTTTGACGTGTACCGTTTTCTCCATTCGTCCACCAACCACTCGACCAGTTGTTCACCAGTTTAGTCAGTGGTTAGCGATGTTGCCTCACAGCGAGAAGGTTCCTGGTCCAGGTGAGAAAGTCATGTTAAGTGTCAAAAGGAATATGTACAGAACAGGATGTAAATTACACACACAGGGAATCCTTTGAGAACTCGCCGCTCTCATTAGTGAAGCTAGCAGCAGCTCGAGCTGATTCCCAGTAGACGTCGTTCCCCCTCAAAGCCGAAATGAAAATTACACTCTTCCATCACGGAGCCGAACAACACAGCAGGGTGCTCAGTGGAGCTTTGAAGCAGAAAGGTGTAGTCCAAGGGGTTGTTTGAAATACTGGCTGGCTGTTTCACAAGCGATGCTTTGACTTGGACTTGGTAAAGCCCGTTCGGAGACTGTTTTTATTTTATTTGACAGATTACGAGCCTGAATATTTCACTGATTCTAAGGTCGGCTGTCTGACGCCTCTTCGCCGCGGTTGTTTGAAATCTTCCCCGATGTTTTTACGCTAAATTGTCTCGATCATTCTAAGAGTCTAAACAAAGGCTTAAGCGTTAAACTGTACAGAGCTTCAGGATTAAGATAAAAGTCAAATCATTTCCTGCTGGCAGAGTCCACAGATGGTGCAGCGGAGAAAATGTAAATCCAGGCTGACTCAAAATTGGGTCGTTTAGTCTCAAACTCTGTTTGCACCAAACTAACATTACCTTACTCCCCTCAAATATCCCCCCAAAATAAAGATTGCCATTTCATTTTCTTCTATATTAAAATGTATGTTTGTTTTCTACCTTCTGGTAAGAGCAGCAGTGGAACCATTAGAGGAGGATATAGAGGAAGGTTTTAAATGGATATACATACATATCCATGACACCAGTGATTTCAGCTCAGTCAAAGTTTAAGAATACTTCTCACAAGCACAAAATAGATTAATACCTCAGTGGTAGAAGGAGTATTCAGATCCTCAAGTAAAAGTACCATACTACACTATTCTACTGAAAATACTCTACTGCAAGTAAAACTTTTATTTTTAAAACTTTACTTAAAGAAAAGTTTGTAACAGAAACATGTACTTATAAGTATAAAGTAAAGTACACGTAGTGCAGTAAAATGTTCCCCGTTAGTGTTTTACTATTATATCTGATGTTTCTGGATCACTGTTGCATTAATGTTGCATGTTAACTTCTTTATATCATGTTGGCTAGTTTAATCTACATTAATGCATCATATTCTATACGATCATCATGTTTGTATTGCTGTGAGAACCACAAATCTCTAAAAAGAACAAACTGCTTTGTGATGCTTTTTAAAGAGTTTATTCATCTGAAGAAGTAGGAGGATTGTGAAAACACATTAAGAATTACAATTCAGTTTATCACAAACATTCAACATCAACACATCTGGAGAAACGTGGTTTACAGAAAGAGAATGAAAAAATGTCAAATGTAGTGAAGTAAAAAGTACAATATTTGCCTTTCAGATGTCGTGGAATAGAAGTATAAAGTAGTATACAATGGAAATACTCAAAGTAAAGTGTAAGTACCTTGAATCTTTTATTTGAGTTCAGTACTGAGGTGCAGTCAACAAGTGTTCAACATATTCACAAAGCAGCGAACAAGTGTCTGTCTGGGCTTCAGCGAGCACAACCGTCTGAAACAAGAAACACACGGCGGACTAAGTACGTGGACTCAGTTTCCCCGGGTGATTTTCCGAGGATATTGAAAAAGCTCGGATTTTCCGAGCTACAATGCTCCTCCGCCCGCACCATGATGAAATTAATCTCATTTGTGTGTAAAAAAACCAAAACTCTACGCGTTGGGAAATGTAAGCTTCTTATCCGCCGCCGGTGGAGCAGGCCCAGAGGGAATCCTGCTGTCTGCTGGTCTGGTCGGTTCCCTTCTCACAGCGCGTATACGCTGAATATTCAGGACGTCTGTGGCTGCGGTATTAACACACAAGTTTACTTTATTGTCAATATGACAGGGATAATATGTAATCTGCAAAGTTCTGTGTTTGTAAACACAACAATTGCAAGATTCATGTATTCATGGACATACTGGAGCACAAATGCACCCAATTGTGACTTACTGGCTTAAAACTGTGTGTGTGTGTGTGTGTGTGTGTGTGTGTATGTGTGTGTGTGTGACAGTAATGCTAAATGAATGAAACACACCCACTAACATCTATGATGAGTGGGCAGTTTGTTTCAACCTAACAAGCAGGTTTGTTTGGGTGCATGTGGGTTTTTGTTTTCCCCAATTTGTCACGGCCCACTTTACTCTTTCGGGAGTAGATTTTTTTGTTGAGTAAGCTCGCTGCAGTGTCAGTGACAATCTGCTTCACACGCTCACGCTGCTGGACTCATTCACACCTGTCATCTTCTGTACGAAGCCCGCTGAGCAGCTGGAGGTGAGGAGTCCTGCTCAAAGACACAAACTTCTAGTGACAGGCAGTGAGGAGGCTGGTAATATTCTGGGTCCATTGTTTTCTGGCTGGTGTCATGCCATGACATAGTTTTTAGTATGTCATGGCAGGTGACATTTATCCTCATGTCGACGCCTCATTTCGATGCAAACGATCACACGGACACCGACGGAGAGCGATAATTATGTCCCGTGCGCCGCACTGCTCTCCCGTTGGTCCTCAGCAATACGCCTGCCAGGTGTGAGACCGATCGACTGTCGAGAAAATCAAAAGACGGACATGAAGATAGACGGAGAGTCCTTCCATTTCAGTGAGATGCATATTCATTACACGCCTATTTAAAAGAAGCTGGGACGCATCCCTCTGAAAAGTCAGTCAGGATTTTTACTTTTGCCGGTGTGATCACGATAAGTTTTCTTTATTGTGGCAATCATCTAAAGATGCTGAGACATTACTCTCATCAGTTCAGCAAAAATACTTATATTAGGAAAAAGGAGGAAGGATAATTTCGGAAGTCTGTCCGAAATTCACCGTTTTTTAGATGCAAATGCAGAAAAGGACAAAACTATTTAATAATGAATTGGCATTTACATTCAAATACAGTCAAACTAGAACTAACATTGAAGTTTTCTTTTTTATTATTCTATGCATTTAGATTTTTAAATTTCATATAATATAAGAGTTTTATAGCGTATCGTGACCTTTAGTCTTTTGTGATACAGAAGTGTTAGAAATGTTCCTTATTTTAAATAATGAAAACAGTTCCCCGAAGTTGACAGTGTGAATGCTACTTTCACTACTGGAGTTTTAGTAAAGATTGTCACTGTGCAGTTGGAATAAGTCACATATGATGATATGAATGTCACTTTTTTCCACCGCTGAGTTTTTTTATGTCTGTAAAATGAGAAGCGCGGCTCAAAAATCAACTCTGCAATGTGCAAAATCTGGTGTAAGGCGTAAAACCAACCATTTAAAATCGCGTCACGTCATGTGACGACACGCAGCGAGCTCATATTTACCAGCCAGACCTGTCGGTAATGGTTTCCATCAAAGGAAACGAGAAAAAAAGCAAAACAATGCTGAGTTCAGATTTCATTCGGTGACGGTTTGAATTTCATCTTTACGTTTCGATCCCTCGCCTCTTGTTTGCAGAGATCGGTCTCTCCTTGACATCAAGATTCATTTTGAGATGTTGAATCAGTATGATGCTGATGCTCTCAGAGATTACAGCTCTGTTTTTGTGATTCAGTCTCGATAAGACAGGTGCATACATTTAAACCCCCCCCCCCCCCCCCCCCCGGAGCAGCTTTAATTCAGTGTGTGCAAATAAAAAGCAAGTGTGTCTGAGATTTGGAAAGAGAGAGAGAGAGGGTGAGTGATGGTGCGAGAGAGGGATGAGATGAGACGTGAAGGGGATACAGGTGCAGAAATGCCTCGCTCTGATCTCTAATTCTCTATTTGGAACAAAAACAGACACTCCTATCCAAAAAGCCGGGAGTGTGCCAAGCTCCCGGCAGGAACAACGGCCCAGAAACCTGATGATGAATTTAGAGCCGCTCGGCCTGACAGATGTGAAGACGGGACAATCCCTCAATGTCAAAGGCAGTGCCGGCTCCATATAAAAACGGTGTGTAAACAAGCTTAAAGACAAAGGTGTCTGAGCATAATTACCCATATGTGCATTAGCATAAAAATACATTTGGTGGATATTTTACTCCAAAGCCGCTTTCAGCGTCGTGTTTTTAGAATGAAGCTCACTTTTGGTGGGAATATAGATGTTGTGACATGAAGGTTTTGGCGACGGTTCAAAAATGACGAGGCTTCTTCTTTCAGTTAGTTTCAATCAAAAGAAAAGTGACAACATTTTTGGGAAATATGCTCTTTTAGAGTTAGATAAGATTGATACCGCTCTCTGGTTTGCACACTGAATGTGAAGCTGCAGCCAGTTAGCTTAGCTTAGCATAAAGACAGGAAACATGGGGGGGGGGTATCTTTTGGACCATTGATTGGAACAAAACAAGCAACCTGAAGACTTTTGCTATTTTATATCGAAAACACATCATACATGTTCTATGTCCAAACAAGTGTGACCCCCTACATTGAAGCAATGACTTTAAAACGTATGTAGAAAAACACATATTTCTGAAAAATATTCAATCACATTGTGACCCCCTCCAGTTTATCTGGGGACCTCTTGGGAGCCCATGAACCTGAGGTTAGGAATCGCTGGTCTAAACACTTAATCCAAACAGATAAAAAGAAACAACAGTCAAAAAATCGACAAAGAAAACAATCATTAGCACAATGTTCTCTCTGCATATCCATATTCATTTGCTTTCATGAGCGTGTCTCAAGTGCGTGGCTTTATAATTGTCCGTGGAGGCAGACGGTCCTGTGACACTGTGGAAAACAGATTTCTCTCGGTCAAATGGCTGCTTTAATGAACCGCTGTGGCTCTTTAATCAGAGTCAGGTGCAGAGGGCTGAATGAAGCAGGTGCAGAGGCTGATTGAGGCGGCAAACTGATGGCTTACGAGCGATGCAGTCATGCTCTTCCTGTGACTTTGTTGCATATTTAAAGCATATTTTCATACAGTACACACACACACACACACACACACACACACACACACACACACACACACACTGTTGTACCTTACCTTTTACTTCTGTGACATCGTCTTCACCGCGACACACACTGATTTCTTTTATCTGCAACAAAACAGAAGAACGTCATCCGCACTTTGTCAGGTGTACGCCAAAGTTTTGCAAATAAAAAAACAACAACTTAAGAAATTAAAAAAAATGGCAGCTTTTTGCAGGATTTCCGAGTCCATGTTGTGCAAGTGACTATTCTAGTGACGAATGTCTCCCACCAATCAGTGGTCTGCAGTGTTTTTAACTCCAAATTCTAGCATCGGCTAGCATCGGTGGTACCAAAAAACCTAGCTAGCTGCAATCTTTTGCTAATGGAATACCAAGAAAGAGTGAGTCGAGTGGAGTAGAGCCATGTCGTACCACGCAGTGGAAGTTTGACACAAGTGAGACGTCGTGCTATTGTTGCTCAGTGTCAGTTGGTTGTGTTCATAGACGTATCTACCTTTTTAAGGCGATAATGTTACATTTACAGCTTTAGCACTTCTCCCAAGTGGCCAAAAACATACAAATAAATGCAGGTTTAACAATACAAAATGTAAAAGATTTTAGTCAAATAAGCTTTTACATAAAAATATTTTAATGTTACACTCTGAACAACAAATCAGTTAAAAGAGAGCTAGTAACATTAGCAGCACCGCTAACAGCTAACGTACTTAGGTTCCGTTCAGCTACATTATGATGCGTTCAGAGTATTTGGCAGGTAAATTCTGACGTTTTTATGATATGTTCAAATGTAATCTTACATTTTTTTATTTGGTGCGGAAATTGAAGAAATCCAGCTGTTTGAAGATGTTTTCCCTTTTTCATTTTGGTTTGGAATGAAGAAAATTGTAAGTGCGATTGCGTCATTATTCTTTCTTCTTCTAAGCCCAGATTCCCCCAAAACTGTCCCGATTAAAGATAATGTTTCACAGTATCAATGTGTGTTTTGTAGCTGTCGGCATTCCGGGGCAACATCTAAGGTGTTTTTCTTTCGGAGGACATAATGTTCCCGCTGATAAACAGGCTTGTCAGATAGCTTACCTGAGCAAAAAAAAATATCTACTGTAATTGAGAAAACTCCACCGCCGCCGGTTTTCCCTCCAGTCAAACACCCGCCAAACAAGCCTGAATGAAAACAGTTTGCAGGAGGAAGACATGCACACGCAAACATACTCGCACGTATACGTTGTTAGGAAGCAGTTCTATACCACCCAGAGCAGTTTTTATCTGCAGTTGACGAAATGCAGCACTGAAGTCGCAGGCTCACTCAGCTCTATTTCAACGCCGGTAGACATCTGTTGTGTGTGTGTGTGTGTGTGTGTGTGTGTGTGTGTGTGTGTGTGTGTGTGTGTGTGTTAGTGACACAGTAATATATGGGTATTAAAAATCCTCCAGACTGAGTCCCCCACTCCTGCCCGAAGGAGTTCTGGTGCACCGCAGTTAATCTGAGCTCCAATGACAGAATTTGCTTTGTAAAAAATGTTTTTTATGTTGCAGTTGCAGTGAGGGGTCAGTTAAAGACCCTTTACACTGTAAGATTTTGGACTTTCCCCAACATGAAAGTTGTCAATCAAGCGAGAAACGTGGTTACATCTTAGGCCGTCTATCAAACACTGTGCTCTTAGATTGTCCACTTACAGCTGATTTACAGCTTTGGCAACCAAAGACATTTGACAATTGGCAGCATCAGACATTTAGGACCAAAATCCCACAATATGGTTGCTGCTATGACCCACGTCTTCAAACCAACCAATCAAGAATTACACTGGCGAGCTACTATAATGCTACTGCTAAAATACATCTCAAACTCCATTTTTTGAGCTTCACAATCATCCATTGATGACTTTTGATTTCATAACTCAGGAGCAAAACTGTTCATGATCTTATCCCTGATCATGACTGAAACATAACTTCTACTTTAATACGTCAATGGAAGAAATTCTCAGTAATCTGGCCTCAAACATCTTTAAAATCCTGTACACATTAATGTGCTCATATGCACAAATGTCTAACCTTTCAACCTTATTTCTTGGCCCAGTCTGTACGTGAATTATATTTAGTATCAAACACCCTTCATGTCCAATTTAAAGACAATCCAGAGTTTTGGATGTCCATTTCCAACACTTTGGTGTCCACTTCTTCATGCAAAATACTTGTTCGCAAAGATGCATAAATTTAGATCTGGTACTCTGAACACATCCAGTTGGATGTGTTCAGAGTACCAGATCCAACCTGGTGCCAGCACTAAGCACTGCTTAGTAAGCCGCCCTTAGTGTTTCACAAGCTCATTAAAGTTAATGAAGTGTCTGAATGGGTCGTCTGGTTTCATTCCAAGTGCCGGAAGCCAAAATTCTACAGTATCCATCCATTAATGCATCCACATATCAATACGATCCAATTGTGATGAAAGAGAATGGCTGTCCTTGGGTTCAGGGTCTTTGCTATGAGACCCTTTGACATATTGACAGGAGGTTAAACCGCCAACCTTTATGATTTAATGGCCAGCTTTACAAGTGCGACTCCTCTGATGGTGCTTTCGCACCTAACCCGTTCAGTGGGTTAAAAAGAACTTAGGTCCATTAATTCTGTTATTACAGTTAATTTCGGTTGGTGTGAAGGCTTTCAATCAAACCCCGGTGCGGACCAAACAACCGAACCAAGACCCACCTTTGGACTCAACCAACCACAGGATTTTATGATAGCAGCCGTGTGATTTTAGCACAATTTTAATAGACTAACTTACTAATAAATCCATCTGGTGATCATGAAATCTATTCAGAAATCACATGATTGATCGGTATTAAGGCCATGTATAAAAGCACGTCAGGTATTTTCCTTGATTAATAGGGAAAGAGGCTTTCATACAGTCCTTTCTCTACCATTATTTATCATAAAATACCGTCAATTTGCAGTCTAATAGTATTAAGTATCAATTATTAAACAACACTTATGTCTTCAGTCAGTCACCAGAATTAGATTTCCTGCTGTGGGTCCAAAACTGTCCAATCCACAAGTGAATAAACGTGGTTTGTTAGTAAAAAGTCCAGAACTAAAATGCAATATTCTTCTATCCCAACTACAGGTGTGAAAGGAGTCCTAGCCAATAACCGCGGCTCTGTTTATCCAACTTCGACAACAAGCTAGCGACTGTTTTGTCTGAATAGAAGTCAGCGGTGATGAAATGCTGGTTCACTACATGCAAGCACTCCTTTCTGTGTGCCTCTGGTTCAGTCTTTCCTGTTGTTTCCCCAGCACCTCCACATTCGTCTCGGTCCGTGTCAGTTCAAGTCATGTCTTACAGGTCCTATGGGGTAAAGTGCCTGCGGCGGGAAGTCGGCTGAAAGCATTTCTCCCTCAAGTCTTTGACTATGTGAAACAATCTCTGGGTCGCCTTCTGAATCGCCTGAGCACATCAGAGTCAACCGAGGTCAATTGGAGATGAAGGATGATGAAGTGCGAGGCAGTATGAAGGATGGAAAACGGGGGAAAATGTACCGTAAAGAGGCAAAAATGACTAAAACGGAGACGGAGTGGCTGAGCGTAATGAGGAGGAGAGGAGGAAATGGAGAGAGGGAGATGTTCAATAAAAACCAGCTAATAAGAGAATGACTCAAAGCGAGGGATGACGGGGGAGACGGGGGAGGAACAGAGTGAAAAGCATGTTACATGACATGCTCCCTCTGTCAAGTACACTTAAGATATACACGGTTCCATCGAGCGCTGTGAGATTTCAGGTCTGACTTTCTCTTAACGACGCACAAACAGGCTCATGTTGGAGGTTTAGCAGCAAGAAGAAAGATGTAAAACACACAAAGATCCTGCGTCCTCGTTAGAGACCAGAGATATGCATCTTCTTTAGCTATCCAGAGCATCTGGAAGCTGATGGGCCTGAAAAAAGGTTAATGCGATTTAGTCTGGACATATTCATTACAGAGCGGCATAAAAATGATTCATGGCGATTTGGTCTAATGTATCTGCAGTTACTTTATTATAATAGGCTGGATGGGAATGGAAAGAGAGGAGAGAGAGAGAGAGAGAGAAGGAAGGGAACGGGGGGGAAAAAGGACAAGACAAGGGAGAGAAAGTCTCTTAAAGTGTCATGTAATAAAATATAAATGTATACTTATTGGAAAGCATTAAAACTTTGGGCACAGTCCCCTATATTATCCCTATATATGCGGTAATAGAGTTTCAAGTCATGGAGTTGAATATAAAAATCAGGACACAATCACACTCTTGACTTCACGGCACAACACGCTCCTCATATTCAACTCTATTATAGTCAATGTGCAGCTGTATGGTTTCTCCGTGACACTTTGTATTCGAGGTAAGCGGCCCTCCTTTTGGTGCCAGACGATGTCGGAGCGTGAGAGAATAAGATACCGGTGCTTCTCCAAAATCGACTGGAGGGGAACAACCG
Organism: Cebidichthys violaceus; assembly: GCF_023349555.1. Lineage (NCBI taxonomy): Eukaryota > Metazoa > Chordata > Actinopteri > Perciformes > Stichaeidae > Cebidichthys > Cebidichthys violaceus. The sequence continues at coordinate 3,096,991 of NW_027176361.1, forward strand.
CTGTGCTGGAGCGCCAGGCCTCGAGAGTTCAGGGAAGGAGAGGAACGAATGTGACAGTGCACCTGCAGTGAGATCTTTAGTGGGTATAGGCCAGGTACTTGTTATCCAAGCACAGTACTTGTAAAGGATACTATGCTTTTTTTAAAAGAAAGGTCTGGACTCCTGGTTTGTCAAGAGAAACCAATTTAAAAACGTGGGCTCCAAGAAACTATGATTCTCTGACATTTCATATAGTAGTGGTAAAAGCTCATTGACGGATTGATCAATAATGGAAATGAACAGTATTTTTGCAGCCCTAAAATGAACAATGGTCACCAGTCCCATCCTTTTACGACGTCTAAGTAACGTCTCTTGTACTCATGTCGACTCCTGGGACGTTTTTAAAGAATTAATGCGCAGCTGTTGACGACAGCTTAATACGAAAGACTAGTTCGAAAGAGCAAGAGAGACACGGTGGACTGTTGGGGCATCATTTGGGGGTATTTTAAGCTTGTGTTGATGGTGAAATCCACTCCGCCCCAACTTTGTGAGTCTCTCTATTGTCCTTGCTGCAGTTCTAGTGCACTGCTCACATCCCATGCATCATGTCTCCTGATCAAAACCGTGAACCCACTTAATGCTAAAGCAGTTCTTCTTGCCTGAGACTCGGGTCTTGTAGTCTGTTCAAATTAGCTTCCAAGGCATCTGACCGAAAAGCATCATTAGCTTAAAAACCTGTCTGGCACTTGATGTTTGTTTCTAGTGTGTCTAATGTTGAAAAATTCTGAAAACAATAACAAAAAATGTGCTCTACTTTAAATAGCGTGACAGCTAGTACAGGTTAGGAAGGACAGGGAAGGACAGCAAGGAAAGACGAAAGGAGGACAGACACCAGGGGACGAGCGGAGGAATCGCATCAAGGGTAATTAATTCGGAAAGAAAACAAAAAGAGGCCTGAGAAACGGAAAGATTGATGGAAAGACCTGCTAATGGATGAGACGGATAGATTGAGTTGATGGAAAACAATACAGCCCGGGAGTGACTGCAGTCATCTCGGATATAAATAGTAGGGCAGCTAAGTGGTTGAGGGCGAGACGGTGGTTTCATCACGGACGCGTCACGAAGGATGATGTTGCACCAATGTAGACGTGATGTAATGCGGTACGCGGAACATTTTTTTTTACGTATTTTTTGGTGAATTTTGGGGGTAAATCTCTCAGATTCTGTTGATCAGCATGGAGTTGATGTTGGAGGACTGATGCATCTCACCACTCTTGTTCTGGCATTTAAAAAAAAATTGTCAAAGTGTGTTGTATTCGCGTCCACTTTCACATCAGCAACATTAAAGGGCCTTGTTCAAAAGGTACCCTTTTTTTTGATCAGTTGTATTTCGTCTTCACCATTTTAGACTTTCTCACCACAAGGTCCATTCGGTAGATGATCTGATTTAAAGTCTTGAAGATCATGTGATCTGAATCCTTCTAAAAGGTTCCTGTGATTTTTCTCAACTGCTGTTTCCAAGATCAATTATAATCTCATCGTAGACTTCATTTTGTACAGTCTATGATGCTGTATGTACATGTTACTGGCGACTGTTTCATGCCTTTGTGATCCAAACACTTGAATTTTGACCTTTATCTTCATTCCTGGCTGATATCTGGTTCCGGCTAGTTTTGGGAACTCGAGCCACCTTTCAAAAAATCTACCGCTATTATATCAATATCTTGATATGAGACTAGATATTGTCTTACATTTTGGGTATCTTAATCTGGCCGAAGTGTTCTCCTAAAGGCTGCATTACTTACCAGACTCTTGTAGCTGTTCTATCCTTTCCCTTTACCCACCTAGTCATTATATCCACATTACGAATAATGAACTCTGCAATATCGTTGCGGGATCAACATTGAAGTATTTGGTCATAAATATCGTATTTTATTCGATTTTCTCTGTCGTCCGGTCCTACCCTCTGGCGCGGGAGTCACAAGCTTATTATTGCCTTGTTTCCGATAAAACTGCCTCCCCCCCCCCCCCCAAATAATTCTTCCATTTTTAATGTGATAAACTTAAAAAGTTTGTCGAAAACCATTAGCTTGCGGCACTCTTAAGGTATGGGAGTTATGTTGTGGATTTTAACAAAACTCGGATTGGATTCTAACAAATTTGGTAACTGGTATCACTCCCCTTTAAATAACAACTATTGTAAGAAGGGCTGTTTTCATCGCAGAATTCCCGTAGCTTTCTTTGTAAGTGTTTTAATCTGCCTCCTCCCAGTTTCCCTGTTTTCATTCTTTTCACATTGTACCATTCATCTTCTCCACTTTTTTCATCTCTTGGGTTTGTTCCAGACCAAAAGGCAAAAACAAAAGTAGGTTTTTCTTGTCTTGCTCAAAGACAAGCTGCTCTCCAATGGCAAAACCCCATGCATAATTTCTGTCTCACACACACACACACACACACACACACACACACACACACACACACACACACACACACTCGCTCACTTTACAGGCAGGACACCATGTCGAGAGGACGCCCAAACAAAGTGTCATCACCCGCTTGGAAATGATCCCACTGCTCACCGGTGTGCTCTATGTTTAGACTTCTAAGATTCATGCGTGCGTCGTGGGTTGACTGATCACGTGTGTGTGTGTGTGTGTGTGTGTGTGTGTGTGTGCGTGTGTGTGTGTCCGCACACACTTGCTGTGTTTTAAAAAAAGAACCGATTTATCTCTCTGTGCGATGCCCCTCCGACAGCAGAGAACAATGATAGATGTGTTCTTTAGGACTGTTTAGCCAAACGCTACAACGTGTGTGTGTGTGTGTGTGTGTGTGTGTGTGTGTGTGTGTGTGTGTGTGTGTGTGTGGATTAATGCGCATTCATATTTATCTGTTATGCATACATGTGGTTACTGAAGGTCACAAAGACATTAAGACATATTCATATCTGAGTGAACTGTATGTTAATGCATTCTCTGCTTTTTGTAAAATATGTGTTGTGTTTGTAAGGGTTCCAAAAGGTTCTTCCTGAAGTGCTGAGGTTCTACTGTACCAAGAACCATTTGCTTCTGAACTTTTATTTTTTAAAAAGCCTCATGAGGCCCAGGCTACCCTTGTTAAAATACAACCATGTGGTTAGGGTGAGGAATGATCTATGGGATATAGAAGGGTTCTCAGTAGAACCCCTTGGATGTGTTCTTGGGCGTACTAGAAGGTGGAAGTGTTGTGGATAGAACCTCCAAAGATGGTTCATAGTGGAACCATTGCACCACAGAAGAGCTCGTTGTAGAATATCTCAAAGAAGGTTATACCTAGAACCTTTCACAGACAATTCTAGGTATAACCCTTAACCCTTGGGTTCCTCTGAAACGGTTCCAGGTGGAACCTTTATCAAGAACCAAAAATAGATAGCACCTTTTATTTTTATGAGTGTAGGGGTTTCATTTCAACTCATTATTACTGGTTGTGAGGGTTTGCAAAATAAAAGTATTCAACTTTTTTAAGATCTACCAAACAAACAAAAGCTATTTAAAACTATTCACAAGTATGCATTTGTCACGGGCTGTTATTGTGAAAGGTAAGAACGGAAGGAGCGGATCTGCCTTTGAGTTGTCGTACATTGATTGGTTGATGCCTTCATTCGGATGCCCTGTTTATGTCCACAGATCACGTTGCTCATCTGCTTTACATATTGGCAGTCTTGTTTTTCCTCACGAGCCTATACCGAACCCTTAGTACACCCCTCATGTATGCGCGGACTTCTTTCTGTATTCATAAATGTGTTAATTAGCATGCATACTTGTAACTTGTTTACGCATCTGCGCTCACCTTGTCCCCAACCTCTCACCTCTTACATTTCAGGTTAATTATGATTGGGGCCCCATTAACATAAGTGAGGTGAGAGACATGAGCAGATGTTTGATTGGATATCTCTGCTACACGTGAAGGAAACTCATGACTCATCAACTTGTCGTCTCTCTCTATTTCTACTCATTCTTGTCTTTTCACTCTTAAGTTCACTTTTGTCTCACACAAACGCACATTTATCCTTTTATCCTTTTCAGGTCACCCACCTCTCAAAGAAATCCGTCGTAGACAAAGTTTGCCCTCGCTCACCCTCACTTTCTCAATCTCTTTACCACACAAACAAAAAGTTCCCTCAGCCACGCTCCACCCTCTGCACCCACACACCGTATATATCTCTGTTTTCACACTCGCGTCCTCTCCTCATTCTTCAAATTGAATTAGCCTGGAAGTGAGGCCGGAGCAGGCCCATTACCACCACATAATTACATTCATTTAAGCTTCGGCTACAACTAAATCCTCCGGTTCTCGTCTCTCCTGGTGTCTCCCTTTTGACCCTTTGACTTTATCCTTTTTTTGCTTTTTTTTTTTCTTCCCCTCAACTCTTGATGTCCTTTTTGCGCTAGTTAAATTTTCTTCTCCAAGTTTCTGGCAACGTGTGAACGTCCGCTCGCTTGACAGCTTCATTTATGAAGTCATAACCGTTTCCTGGTTTGTGCAAACAGCTGCTGAACCAGGCGGTAAATCAAGTGTCTTAAAGTTGCATTCTCTCTAGTGTCCACCAGGGGGCGACTCCTCTGGTTTTATAGAAGTCTAGTCTAAAATGACTCTACTTCTCTCTTGATTTATTCCCTCAGTAAACATTGTAAACATGAGTTTATGGTCTCAATCTCTAGTTTACAGTCTTCTTCAATACAGCATGATGTTCATTTAGTACATTATGCTTTAGGGCGGGGCTACACAATGATTGACAGGTCGCTAACATGGCGTTGTCCGGTCTGTGAGTTGTCCTTGTTTTCGTCTTACATCTTTAACCTTTTTCACAGTTTTCACTTCATGAAGTTTAATTGTAACATTTTCGGTCTCCTAAAAAGGTCTTATTCAGCGTTTGTTTGAACTTAGCTCCACCCTCTCGTGTCTCTTCTGGTTGCAAAAAACCAAGATGGCGACGGCCAAAAACCAAGATAGCGATGACCCAAATTAGCTGAACTCAAGGCTTCAAAACGTCAGTCCACAAACCAATGAGCGACTTTACGGTGACTTCGTCCACTTCTTATATACAGTCTGTGTGTTGAACAGAGTATGAAGCATAATAAAGACATGATGCAGTGTTGTTACTCTTGTGGATTTCAGCACCTCCTATCAGCAAGACCTTATTGTCGAGGAGTGTTCCCTAAACATGGAGAGGATTAGATCAGACGTTGCTGCAGTAGCCACTTCAGGAAAAAAGAATAAATTAAGAGCGGCAAAGCATCAGCTGGTCCAGTGAAGCACAGTTTCTACTGGAGATGGTTCAGTGAACCTGACTCTATCAGTTACTGCAGAGGGCTGTGGGCTGGTAGGATAAGATGCAGCAGGATGTTTGCAGCATCAGTGTGCAGCTGGAAAACCAAACATGAATTGAGGAACAAGTTAGCACGGGTTTAAATCCATGTGGAACATCCAGCACTTTCACGAAAAGCTACCGCAGACCCAGTCCTGGTCCAGAAATGCCCCTGAAAGTGTCTGATGTACAACCCATCTACTTTAGGCGCTTTCATTTATGCAGAATTTTAAGAAAAGATTTCAAACTATATAGTTCTTTTGTCAAAAGTTTGAGGAAAACATTCCAAGAAATGTCTGAGAAAACCACTCGCTTACTTTCAATAGCGTCGGGGCTTAATATTTGCAAACATTTGCATTTGCTGCGTGTGCGTCACGTTGCCTCAGGCCACGGCTGAAAACCTGGATATATTCTCTGTCAACCTGCCTGGTTTAAAAAGGTTGGAAACGATGTCGCTTGTCCTCGACAGAAAGGTAGAAACGTGGTTATTTCCCACATTTTCCAGCACGTATTATTCAGTACATTTCGGCTGTCGGAGCGAAAATGGCACAAAAGAAGAGCAACCTCTTGTGCAGCAGTCCCACACAAATAGCTCCCCTCTTCTCGTCTCTCTGCTTCCTGTGTTTCCACTCCACACCTCTCTCCCACCAGTCCTCCTCTCACCGCTGTAATAATAGCACAGTTATCACAGCGAGAGCAATTACGCCAATTACCCCAAAGAGGAGGAATCTACGTTATTCACTATTTGAGCCGCACGTTGGGGTGAGAGTAGCGACATATATATTGTCAGATGGCAAGTACGACATAAACGCTCACGGTCAATGGCCAGTTGAAAATTGCATATGGTCAACTAAATTACATAAGTGGTGGATAAGTATTAAGTACAAGTAGCAATACACAAAAATACTTTTCTGTCTGTGCAGTAAATGTGAATCTACAGACGGTTAGCTTAGCTTAGAATAATGACTGGAAACCAGTTAAACCTAGTTAAAAGGTAACGCAATTTACCTGAAACATACCCCTAAAGCCCCCTAAAGCCCCCTTAATAACATGTTGTCTTCTTTGTTCAATCCCTACTAAAACCAACATGTTGTGTTGAGCTATGCTAGTTGTTTCCCGTCTTTATGCTAAGCTAAGCGGCTGCTGGATGTAGGTTCATGAGTGTTTCCCAAACACACACGTGTTTTTAAAATATTCCTTTTAAGAACATCAGCAAAATGTAATTTCTATACACCAACCGCAACAATTGACCGTTGGGGTTTGGGGTTGTTGCTTACATTGTCAAATGACTTTCCATCATATTATCATATTAATCAAATTAAACCAGACCCACACAGCTCTGATGAGTGATAAAACTATTAAAATTCCCAAGGATAGACATGTTTAATGGTAGAGAAATCTCTGAATAGACTTTCCAATAGAATATTTGTGTACAATAACTTACATTTTTACCACTAATGGGGCAGGTTTTTTGCTTTTGCTCCTTTTAAAATCTGTTGAACTCTTTGTGACGATACAACATTCCTTTATTTCTAAAATAATTTCTACTTTATCAGTACGTTTTTGTAGCTGGTGTCATGAAAGTGTGAAAAAAAACACAATAAATCTCGACTCTACTTCCACTCTTAATACAGAAAATGCATGAATGGAATATTTGCACCTTCTCGCTGGAGAAACAAACACAGGACTTTCAACCAGGAGACTGGTAGTCACTTTAGTGATGTTTTCCGTTGTTATGTAACATTGTTTAATTATTTCACATAGTTATTTTAAGCCCCAACTATGATAAGTGGTTTTGTTGCCTAAACCTAAGCAACTATTACGTTTACTACAACCGTGCACTGATCTGCCCAGTGCGTTACAAAGCGACGCCAAGGTGCGTCAGTACGTGACAAGCGGGACGACGTGTTTGTTTCAGATCTATTCCAGCACTGTGTGGGTGAGAGCGTGTGGTCGGTCTAAAGATAGGTTCTTGGTGTGTTTTAGCGAACAGGTGAAGTGTTCCAGTAAGATCACTGGCTCACATCCTCTCTCGGTCTCTGCGGGGCAATAAATCTTCCGCCTCCTACCAGATTTTCCTAATTACTGCAAACCCATTGGGAGGTGACAGCGCATCAGACGGACAGACGAGTACAAACGGGAGAACGCGCATAAACACCAAGCGCTGATGAGTAACGCCCATATGGCTCCTAGTGAGATGATGGAGGGGGGAAAGAATAAAAAGGAAGAGCCGTAATTACAACTTTGTACTGGTAAAGCCCTGAAAAGGACTCAAACGGTTGGTACGTAATCCACCTCCTGGATGGCAGCTACCGTCCAAAGCAGCCAAAACAGACCATAGTTTTTTCGACTCTGGGAGGGTTGCCATGACAACAGCAGCATCCCCCTGTGTCTCGTACTCCAGACCATTGTCAGTCAGAGTAGGCCGTTAACAAAAAAAAAAATCAAATCCTTGGCATCTTGTCTTTTGCTTTTTGTTTTATATTCATAGAAAACCGAGGTTTCTTTTCATCGACGGCATGACATTCCTTTTGTCCCGGGTGACTCTTGACTTTTATTTGGACTCGGGCCGCCTGAGTGGTATTAGTTGTTGGCGCGTTCCCAGGTAACACTCTGTTATTTTCTGGAGGCTTAAAGCAAGTTGTCACTCTGACTGCATGGCTAAGCTGGCCATGACAGGGTCTGAATAGTGATGGAGGGGGGGGGGGGGGGGAGGGACGGGAAAGGAGAGTCGGGGCTAAGTCACAGCAAGTAAAATCTATTTGGTAATTACTGAAGTTGGTGAGGATTATGCCTGTTACATAATAAACAGGTATGTTCACCATCTCTAGTTTAGCATGCTGAAATTAGCGTATTAGCATTAAACACAAAGTACATCTTAAGCTGATGGGTTAATAGTGAAGTATTTTGGTTATAAAGATCGCCAAAGTTATTGTAATTAATCCTGAGAGGAACATGGTACATCTGTGCCAAATGTCATTTCGATCCATCGAATAGGTCTCAAGAAATCTCACATAATGGCGCAAGAAAGTAGCTCAGTCATCCAACGGTTGTTTGTCTGGACCAAAGTGGTGGACGGACGGACAGAACACGATGCCTGGAAATGTCACGAACCAGTATAACAAAGAACAAAGAACAGAAGCTCGGATAACAACACGCGATGTTGGGGAGTGTCTTCATTCTCTGCTCAGGACGATGTTACTCGACTACATATTCCCATTGCAATTAGTTGTTCGCTGCTTTATTAATGTTCTTAATGTCGTATATGGATAAGATTTAGAGTTTTTTTAGAGTCGGTTGGACACCACCGATCACAGCAGCTTTTATATCACGCTAACCCGAGTCAGCTTGATATGTGATTTACTCATTCAGTCAAAGTCAATCTTCTTTCCATCCAACAGACGAAGCAACAAAGGACGCCAAGGTTGCAATGACATGAATGTAACAGAGCTGGAGACTAAATCCGTTCTGCTGACATGGACTCACTTCTGGTGATGATATCAGTTGATATATCTAAATGTAGTCTTGAGCTTTTTTTAATCAATCGTTTTTTAATCAAAAAGGTCTTAACCTCCTCCTTGTAGCTAAGTAGGTCTACTACTTCTAATTTGTCCTAATTAGGTCTCAGTTGGATCCAGATGTGTCTCACTCTTAGAGAAAGACAGGAAGTGTTGACACAAAATCAACTGAGCAGGCGGGTGGGGACGTCATAATAACAAAAACCACTGGACAAGTATCACAAAAAGATACTACGGTTCATCCTCCAGGGAGCATGAATGTCTGAATCAAACTTAAATGGAAATCTACCCAATGGCTGTCGAGACATTTTACTACAAACCACATACGTCAAACCTCATGGTGGCTCTAAAGGATAAATCAGGGAAACTCATTAGGATTCATCCTCAGGGGGCCATGAATGTCTCCAGCAAACATTGTGCCAATCCATCCAGTCCATGTTGAGATATTTAACTTTTTACCTGCTGGTGGTACAGTACTAAAGGAATAGAAGGGGCATCACCAGAATTGTAGGATTTATCCTCTGGAGACCATGACAATCTGTACAAAATCTTATTTTTGAGATATTTTATTCTGGATTAAAATGTACACCACTTGATTTTGTTTTCACTCCACAAATCCCTCAATTTTGATCTCAAATAAACGCCATCAGTAGGCTTTTGGGATGTGGGGCGCTATAATCCAATCAAACAGTGTCCCTGAACACAAGAGGAGAAGACATTACCTCAAAGCACTATTGAAATGCAGTATGGACCTAACTTTGTCATGCGCCGTTGCTCCTTCCATCATGAAGTATTTCCCTGTTTCAAACGGGGGAAAAAAAAAAAAAGGGCTGCAGTCAGGAAGGTAATTACCAGCAGAGCCTTGGAGAGCAACATTATCCAAAACATTCACTCTCTCCAATGCGGTCTGGAGATGAGAGCGAATCAGACTCAAAGCACTCTCCATATAAACACTATTAGACTCAGACCATGATTGTTCTGTATCCACAGCCTCATTATATCCTGACGATACTCAATAGTACTCGAAAACAAAAGAAGAAAAACATATTCGTATCCATCTTATCTCAGATATAACATGCAGTCTCTAACAGCTTGTGTTACCCCGTTACTAAGACTTGATTCAGCTCCTTTTTATTAATAATAGATAATCATTTGAGTAATTAGCTGATGTCAGTTGTGAATATATCTCACTTTTGAATGAAAATTTCTGGTTTCAACAAGGTATTTTAGAAAATAAAAATCTTTTTGGAGTGGGTAAATTAATTATTCCATTTTGAAAGCCCCAGAAATTATGATAATATTCACAAACCAAGATGAATAGAGGAGATAAATCAAACAATTGTTCTCTTTCAATTTTAATAATATTTGATTATTTCTCCGGAGTCCAGAGGATCTATTATTAATCTTTGCTTAACTAGCAGCACAGAAACGAGCTGCAGTCACTGTGAAAAGAAAAGAAAAAAGCAGTACGAAATTAAGAATTACTTCATAGTTTTAACAATAACCTGGATGATTAATCACATTTAGCATGTGTAGAACTTTCACTTTTTACTTTCACTAGGCATTTGGTGCATTCCCACTGACAAAGTGACTATTATTAACTGTAAATAAAGATGTTTTTAGTGTGACGTTGATGGAATGTGTTGTTCCACACTGCATAGCACAACCAAAAATGGAGGAGCTACTCACTGTGAGAACTAGGTAAGCTACTAGTGTAACTAGCGATAGCTACTGAAGGAAACAAAAGGTCTATCCACTTCCTGTTTTGGTTGCAAAATGTTTGACGCACTTCCTTTTGTTTGACGCACTTCCTTTGTGCCGTAAATCTCCATTTTCCCATGAGATTGCGCCAGCTGGGAGTCAAAACTTAATCGTGAAATAATGAGTCGAAGCAAAGAACTTGTTTGCTGCCACAAACCGTCAAAACACTAAACTGATAGATGTGTTATTCTATATTGTTGTGACACAGCAATGGTCTTTTTCTAGTTTCAGCTGAAAAGTGTTGAACTTCATCAGCCCATACTGTCTGTGACGGTAAATAAATGACTCTGCTCCCCGAGAATAAAACCTGACAACTCAATTAAGGTCATTCTCACATTTCATTTGTAACCGTAAGAAGTTAGAAAACGGTGTGACTCTTGGCTTTCTAAAAAAGCAATTTAAACTTGGGAAAATGTCTGACAAGCTATATATATATATATATATATATATATATATATATATATAAACATGGATGCTTTTCTTAGCCCCTGAAAAGACGACATAAGGGACCCACATGGCGGCATTCTTAAGCATTTGCGTGTCCGTTCGATAACTTGTACTTGAAATGTAAGTCATGGTGTTCTGATCTCTCACAGTGTTTCACTATACTGCAGATAAACTCTGAATGTTCATAGAAAGAAGAGACTTCTAGTTTCATTGCAGCCTATACACGTTCCTGATTCATAAGCAAATGCTATAAACGCCAAACATTGTCAAATTCCATTTTAATGCTATATTTAGCACTTGGCAAAGATAAACCGATATCCTGTGGTATTGTATTTCAAGGCCACTTTGTGTGTGGCTGAACGTGGAAACTTCAGAGTGCGGTTCAAATAAAGATAAAGCCCACACGGGGACAGACGCATCTCTTCCATCTGCCAACCAGCCCACAGATACAGATAGCGCAGGGATAAAGAGACAAACAGGTAACTATTCTGTGCAAAGACGATAAGAGCTTCTCTCCTATTATGCCGAAATGGGAAAGCTATTTGGCACTTAAGAGCTCTGCAGAGTGCTGAATTTTCAGCTGAATTCCAAAGCAAAACCGTATCTATATCCAGATAACTACTGCAGAGTAGATGGACGCACCGAGATAAACCTTGGGGTGCTGAAATTGTTCGTAGTGAAAGTAGTAAAGGTACGGTTATAGAGAGAAAGTAAAAGGTTCATTTTGGGAAGCAAGAGTCGGAGGGTTTTTGTTAGGTTGAATGTCAATTAGCGGCACCTGTCGGCTATGAGAGTGTTTTGGCGACCGGCTGTTTGAAAGCTCACTTACAAAACAGCAACGGAGTTTCTGAGAGGCCAAGGAAGTCCCATTCTGGCAGATCCAAAGAGACCACTTTGAGAGTCACTTAGAGGAAGTGCAGGGATTGGAGGTAAGTGTAGAATAGACGCACAGGAGACCGGAAGAAGCTTTGTTGAGTGAAGACCGACGGCAGCTGAGATTCTTCAGGGAACTGGCGGACCAAGGCAGGACGGCCGGGTAACCGGATACACGGTCAAAGAATGGCAAGTTAAAAATGTAGGGGTTGTTTTTGGCTGACGAGGTCGCAGTTAAAGACGGCGTGGAAACTTGATGAAGAGGTGGAAGATAGTTGAGTAATAGACCTTCCCACAACAGACATTTGGACTACATCCTACTACCCTGTCTCATACATTCTCATTAACTAAACTGCACGCTAGAGAAGCATTTTTCTTTCCCCTGGATGCAGGTTGAAAGACGTGGTTACTGTTGTAAATTGAAATTAAACATAAAAAGTTAAAAAGCTACTACTATTTTGTTATTCCCGCTAAGTTGTAGATACTGTAGCTGTCAGAAATCTCCTCCGAGAGGCGATGAGGAAGATTGACGCTCGTAAATTAAGGCCCATAACGATATATAACACGGACGTCACAAAGGCTCACAGAAATATATTACCCAGCATCCCAATGGGAACATAACAGAGCTTTATACCATGTTATATAACACGTGAAGAGGTGCCTCACATGGCCACATCTGTTTTCCCCACAATGTGATGATGTTGCGCTTGCAGTGAAGGTCAACCTTGTAGCTTTATGAACGCTTTGCTGCATCACGTTTTTTTATTGGAACACCCACAGCAGTGAGCGATTCTCAACAGAGTGCAGGCTCTAAAGTTGTGACCGGCTTTGTCGTCTGCACGTAGCAGTCGGGTCATCTTTACGACCGGCGAACAGTTGTACGTCGAAAGTGTCATAAACCGGCAAGTAATTAAATCCGCTCGTTCTGAAAATTATGCCACATTAGAAAGGTTTTATCAACCCTGAAGAAATGATTGCCGGCGTTAAAGATTATTACGAAATGTACCTTTTAAAAAAAATATCTACATTATAAGAGGTTCAGCCAAATGTGTGTTCCCAATAAACACCAGACCAACAAGCTGCTTTGACACCTGCTCCCCAAGTGGCCAATCTAAAATGTGCGATTACGACAAATGGACTTTTTTTGTTGTCATCGCTCAAATTCACACATTGCAGCTTTAATGTCATTCAATTTCCTTTTTATCGCCGTGTGTTGGGGAGTGCATTATGTGGGAGAGAACTTGTTTTGGGCTGTACAGTGGCCTATTAGAGGGAAGCCGTTCGGTTTAGCTTGCAGTGTGAGCTTAATGGAGCCCTTGGTGCATACTAACGTCTGGTGTCGCTCGATTGTAAAATGACTTTGGTCGCGGAGAGCGGGAGGGGACGGAGTGACGTTATTTGGTCTATTAGCCTGGCAACCCACGGTACGTATTTGCTTTAACACAAAGGTCATTTCAGCTTGGATTGGAAACATAAATGCGGTTCTTTTCATTTCTGACACCGGCATGAACCCTTTCCTCTGATGGCCATTACTTTTTCCCGTGTTTGTAATATAATGAAAATATGCAAACTTGTCACACAGAAACATCTGAGAAGCCGTCATTGGAAAAGGGCCTTCAGAGTCATTCTTTGCTCTTCTTTCAATGAAGAAATATTCTCCAGCTCTAATATAATGGATGCTATTGGAGCATCTACGGCGCTAACCTCTCATTTAAAGTTATAGTCTGGACAAGTTTGAGCTTCAACACGTTTAACTTAAAGCTGCCACACGGGTGCAGCAGATCAACCTGTTAACATTAAAGTGACGTATATAGTAGTTGAGGTCAACATGTTGCATATTTATACTAAGCCCCCAGTGAAAGTGCCGGGCGACTCCTCTGGTTGTATAGAAGTCGAGTCTAAAATGACTCTACTTCTCTCTTGATTTATTCCCTCAGTAAACATTGTAAACATGAGTTTATGGTCTCAATCTCTAGTTTCAAGTCTTCTTCAATACAGCATGATGTTCATTTAGTACAGGCCTGGCCAACCCGCGGCTCCCGAGCCGCATGCGGCTCTTTGCCCGGTTTCATGCGGCTCTTACGTTTATATCGAAGTTTGTATTTGTGTTTTTTTAATGTGCGTGTTCGCTTCGTTGGAGTTCAATACGGTATTTTCGTCAAACGCGGATGTGCGTGTTCGCTTCGTTTGAGTTCAATACGGTATTTTCGTCAAACGCGCATGTGTGTGTTCGCTTCGTTGGAGTTCAATACGGTATTTTCGTCAAAAGCGCATGTGCGTGTTCGCTTCGTTTGAGTTCAATACGGTATTTTCGTCAAACGCGGATGTGCGTGGGATGAAAATACCTCTGTGTCAAGTTTGCTCTCAAAATGTCAGGAAAAAAATGCACAGAAAAGCGAAAATATGAAGATGAACACAGGACGTTTTTAACAGAGTGGGAGAGTTTATATTTTTTTGTTGAACGTAATGGAAAGCCATTCTGCCTTATATGTCAGGCGTCATTAGCGCATTTCAAAGCTTCAAATCTTCAGCGCCACTTCAGCTCACTCCATGCTAACATCGACCAGGAATTTCCAAAAGGGACTGAACTTCGCAAGCACAAGTTGGTCACTTTGAAAAGTCAGGCAGAAAAGCAGATACAATTTTTCCAAAAATTTACGAAGCACTCAGAGACTGTAACGCTTGCATCGTATCAACTGGCTTGGAACATTGCACGGGCCAAAAAGCCATACAATGAAGGGGAGTTCGTTAAAAAATGCCTCGGTGACGTTGTTGAAATGTTGTCTCCTGAAAACGACAAACTAAAACGAATGGTATCAGACGTCCAACTGTCCCGCCACACTGTTGAACACAGAATATCGGACATTAACAAGGCTATTGAATCACAGTTGCACTCTGACCTTCAAGCATGTGAGTATTTTAGTGTCGCATTGGATGAGAGTTGTGACATACAAGACAAGCCTCAGTTGGCAATATTTGCACGGTCTGTGTCAAACGATTGTTTGATCAAAGAAGAACTCCTTGATATTGTGCCATTAAAAGACAGGACCCGTGGCATAGATGTGAAAGAAACAATGATGGCTGCATTTGCGAAAGCAAATCTGCCCATACCAAAACTAACTGCAATAGCTACGGATGGAGCGCCAGCCATGATCGGATCTGTGAACGGGCTTGTGGGGCTGTGCAAAGCTGACCAAACATTTCCCGAGTTTTGGAATTTCCACTGCATCATCCACAGGGCGCAACTCGTGTCTAAATCATTGAATTTAAACAACGTCATGAAGCCTGTGATGGAAATCGTCAACTACATCCGCACACATGCGCTTAACCACCGGCAATTCAAAAATCTCATCGCTGAGCTGGACCAAGGGCTTCCAGGTGACCTGCCGCTGCACTGCACTGTGAGGTGGCTGTCAAAAGGCCAGGTACTCTCTCGCTTCTTTCAGCTTTTGGATGCCGTGAAACTGTTCATGGAAGAGAAGGACAAGGACTATCCCGAGCTCTCGGACCTCGAGTGGATTATGGATCTGGCCTTTTTGGTCGACATGCTGAGTCACTTGGACAGACTGAACCTGACCTTGCAGGGTAAGTTAAAAATGCTGCCTGACCTGGTGCAAAGTGTGTTTGCATTTGTCAACAAACTGAAGCTGTTCAAGGCGCATATTCAAAAGGGAGATTTAACACATTTTCCCACTCTGCTAGAAGCCAGCGGGCAAGTCACCAGCGCCGCCCTGAATAAGCAAAGAGTCAGATATGCAACACTGGTTGAAAACCTGCACGAAAGCTTTGTGGCCCGGTTCCGTGATCTACAACTGAAAAGGCCACAGATTACATTCCTCGTCGACCCATTTAATGCTGAGACGGACTGTTTGAAAGCCCCGCTAGTCACAGATGAGGCTGCGGCTGAGTTGGAGATGATCGATCTTCGTGAGGAGGACCAACTGAAACCTGCTTTAAGGGAAGATACCATTGAGTTCTGGAAAAGTGTGCCAATGGAAAAATACCCCAATGTCAAACGGGCTGCGCTTAAGATACTGTCAATGTTTGGGTCAACATACGTCTGCGAGTCTGTGTTTTCTACCCTGAAACACGTGAAATCAAAGCATCGATCTGTTCTGACTGACACCGATGTGAAAGAATTGCTTCGAGTGGCAACAACGGAATACAAGCCAGATTTGAAGAGGATTGTTCAAGGCAAGGAATGCCAGAAGTCCCACTAAGTAACATGCATAGTAAAAGAAAAACGCTATTGTAAATTATTATATTTTAGTTTGTGGACTTGGTTGAACTGAGAGTTTGTCTGTGTGAGACAGTGCACACAATGTTCATTGTTGAAAATGACTGGCCTGTGGTCTTAGTACTGTAGGAGTCAATTTCTGTCATTATCATGTTGGTGTGTGACATTTACAATCAATCTGGCTGAGCAAAGGTATGTGTGTGTGTGTGTGAGGAAGGGATGGGGTGATGTTCATGTGTGCCCATGTGTATGATGTGGCTCTTTGCGGTAACACAGTAAAAAATGTGGCTCTTGGTCTCTGACTGGTTGGCCACCCCTGATTTAGTACATTATGCTCCATTTAGTGTCAAATATGACCAAATATGGTCACTTCCTGTTAAGGGGTTGCAAAAAAACAAGATGGCGAGTGCAGTCCACAAACCAATAGTTGATGTCATGACGGCAACGTCCATTACTGGCGGGTTTAAAGGAAACGCTAGTGCGAAAAATCTGTGTAATTTTATATTCTGAAGTCAAGCCTCTTTTACATACATGATTTATACATTCTGCAGACGGGGGTGAAGAAGGGCAATGGAGGAGACTCGGGGGAGGAATAAAGAGAGGACAGCAGCTGAGAAAAGGCAGACAAGGAGAGGACTTGTGACAGAGTGACACAGGGAAGCAGGAGAGAGAGAGAGAGAGAGAGAGAGAGAGAGAGAGAGAGAGAGAGAGAGAGAGAGAGAGAGAGAGAGAGAGAGAGAGAGAGAGAGAGCGCATTCGATTCTAATGAAGCCCTCAGTGCATCACACAATCTGATAAGGTGACACTCCAGAGACAAGAAATGGTGTTGGAGAGGTAGTGTGTGGGTGAGGGAGGGAGAGAGAGAGAGAGCGAGTGACAGATGCGACGGTCACCCCGGCCTCATCTCGCCGCCCAACAACCTGTACGCCACCAACAGTGCAGGTATTCCAGCCGCCCTGAGGGGGCTGTGTGACTCCCACAAAAGCCGATTAAGATTCATGATCAGCGGCGGACTCCGGACGTGTGACTGATGTCTGACCGGGAGGCGACTCTCTTTGCCAAACGCCTAATTAGGCGAGTAGTTTTCTCAGAACAGGAGGAAAAAGCAGCACAGAAATAATGATAGCGGCATGCTCGTGAAGGAAAGCATGAATACGGGTACTTCTCTGATTGTATAGAAGTCTATGAGAAAATGACTCAAAGCCTAAACTTTCGCTGAAGATTGCGAGCTGTCCGTGGAGCTCCGCTTTGAGTCCTTTTTTATTGTCCAAAAATTGCGACCCCTTCTGCATCCAGCTTGAAACCCGCCGTTAAATACCATTTTGATCAACTCCCTAACGTGATCTTCACAACTTCACAAACAAAAGAATTCAACAGTTGACGACCAATTATGTCCTTATCACTTAAAGTACTCAGCTGTCCACCGATGTTTACTTATATTACCCTTAAAATAAAGGCAGGAGGCGTTTCATTTTGAGCTTTTCAAACAAATAAAATAAAATTTAAAGACAGTGACATGGTGCAATTAAGGGTTTTTTAGTGCAAACACAAACACTCATTATAAAGAAAGAGCGCGTCTCACTTTGAACTTACGCTAACAAAAAGGGATGATAGCCTTCTAGCAACTGTCACATGCCAAATGACAACGTTGCGTCGCTCTCGCATGTAATTACAATCGCCAAATATACTTTTAACGTGTCAAAACGTGTCTTTTGCACACAAACAAAAATGTGGGCAACCAGCTCTTCATGCTTTGACAGTTGGTATAAAAGGATCCCTGTCTCCGACGTCGCGTTGAGACAAATGAGTTCCGTAGAACAAAGTGACAAACGGGAGGGTAAGTTGAATCCTGAGTCATCCCGTTTGACGGCAGCGTCATTGGAAAAATAACAGCAGGAGGAGGAGGAGAAGGCTGTAAAGAGCGGCGCTGTGAAACCAGCGGAGGGCTCAGAGATATGATGAGACGTATCGGGGAGACGAGAAGGCCATTTGAAGGAGGGCGTCGTGACAAGACGGAGTGACAAAGATTTGATGGTGACGTGTGCCGACAACGCCGAGAGTGTTGACAAACGTGAACACAAATGCGTTGAATATTCAGGATGTCAACACACACGTGTACGCTAATCCCACCCCCTCAGGGCGTGGCTGCCCTGTGATTGACAGGTCACTACCATGACGTTGTCCGGTCTGGAGACTTTTACGTATATTTGTCTTGGAACTTTATCCCTTTCACAGTATGTTTTTTAGTTCATAAAAGTTAATTGGAACCTTTTTGGTCGCTTAAAAAATGTCTTACTCGGTTGTACTAAGCTGCACTTCTGGTTGCAAAAAGACAAGATGGCGTGAGTCCAAAAACAAGATGGCGTGAGTCAAAAAGACAAGATGGCGTGAGTCAAAAAGACAAGATGGCGTGAGTCAGAAGACAAGATGGCGTGAGTCCAAAAAACAAGATGGCGTGAGTCAAAAGACAAGATGGCGTGAGTCCAAAAAACAAGATGGCGTGAGTCAAAAGACAAGATGGCGTGAGTCCAAAAACAAGATGGCATGAGTCCAAAAACAAGATGGCGTGAGTCAAAAGACAAGATGGCGTGAGTCAAAAAAGATGGCGTGAGTCCAAAAACAAGATGGCGTGAGTCAAAAGACAAGATGGCGTGAGTCCAAAAACAAGATGGCAACTGCGAAAATGCAGAGCTTGAGGCTTCAAAACGACAGGCTCTGAGGGGTCAGGAAATGTTAAGACATAGCTTACAAGTTTACCACATCAACTCATACGGTGATGGTATGTCAACTTTGTGTTCATAAATGACTTCTGCTACTGAGGTAATAAATCAAGAGAGAAGTAGAATCAGTTTCTCATAGACTTCTATACAACCAGAGGAGTCGCCCCCTGGTGGACAGTAGAGAGAATGCAGCTTTAAACATGACGCTTTGGCTTCACTCTTCAGAACCAGAAGTTGCCGTCTAGTTAAAATAAATAAAGTGCGGTAAAACGGATATTCATATAAAGTAAGGTACCAGTACCCTAAAACTGTACTTAAGTGCATTACTTGAAGGAAATGTACTTAGTTACTTTCCACAACTACTTGCAAGGTGTGTGGTGATGGATGAAGCACTGATGCACAATCCTCATTACAACGCTAATGAACATGAACAGCAGGAATATTGCTTGAGGGACGGGGGGGACGGGGGGGGGGGGACAACAACACATTTCTCTCTCACTGTTATAGCTCGCAAACCAAATCCCACATCTTCCACACAAGCTGAGTCATAATTCATTTAAAAAAAATAAAAAAAAAACACATCAGCATTAGTGCACATTAGTGTGTCGGACGCCAGGTGGTTTGTGGAGCCCCGGAGCTTTGCTCGGCCCGCGGGGAGGCGAAAGTTTTGCAGGCAAAGCTCCATGTGATGACGGGCGATATGGAAATATTGACATTTAGCCTAAAAATGCTAAATGTAGGAGAGTAAAGATATATGTGTGACTCTTCACTTAACACACTCAGAGACGTCAGCGCTTTCATTTAGTGGAGATTTTACAGTTATTTACCGTTATTTACGTGCGTTGACAGCGAACAATATATCTCAGCTCGAGTAGTTTTCTCTGCAAAATCGTAACTTTTAATTTACAGTGCGCACACACACACATACACACACACACACACACACACACACACACACACACACACACACACACACACACGGACAAACTGTCCTTGAGCGTGATATTTCTGGAGGCGAGGTGTCACCAGAAGGCCGTTAAATGGCAAGGGTGTGCTCTTGAGCCGACACTTTCACTTTAGCAAACGACTGACAGGGAACAGGACAATCGTTTAGGGCATCTGATAGACTGCCTCCCCCCCCCCCCCCACACACACACACACACACACACACACACAGAGAGAGAGGCTGAGTTACACACACAGACACCAAAAATGGCCGTGTCAGCTAACATACGGTGAGTCATCCATCTGCATCGCGTGCGTTCGCGCGTTGGAAGCACGAGTCACATTTACAGCCGTATGGCGCCGCTAATCATGACACCACGAGGGAGACACGGGGGGGGGGTATTTTGAGGCGGGGTGAAGGGAGAGAGTATCGACTCCTAGCTGTAATAATAGCCGAGAGGAGGTGCGGAGTGGATGATGGATGACGGATGTGGAGGAAACGGCCTCGCCGGGGATTGTTCACGTACACGCATGAACGCTCGAGAATGTCTACTCTCCCACCAGCTCGGGACAAACGTGTCTCCAAGGTTGGACAGACGTGGAGACCATGTCCCGTATCTGCACGAGGTTTTGGAAAAA
This sequence comes from Cebidichthys violaceus, assembly GCF_023349555.1. Lineage (NCBI taxonomy): Eukaryota > Metazoa > Chordata > Actinopteri > Perciformes > Stichaeidae > Cebidichthys > Cebidichthys violaceus. The sequence continues at coordinate 3,117,454 of NW_027176361.1, forward strand.
AAAAAAGCTGGAAATGAAATGTGAAATGACTGAAAAAGAGAGGATTGAAGCTCTCTGACTCTCTAGTAACTATGGAATTAGTTTGAAGTTTAAAGGCTGTTTATCTATAAAGAGAACTCATCGTGAGGAGGCTTTTGTTTTAGTAACGCGGTCTCTTGCCGTCTCTTTAGCGGCGGGTAAAGTAGTTCCAGGTACTCTTCATGTTTCAGCTTGATGATTTCCTGCTGCTTCCTGAAATGGCTGCAGATCATGGAGCAGCTTAGATTACTCTTCATCAAAACGGCTGGTTTAGTCGTTGCCAATGAGCAAAAAGACGTGTAGAAAATGTTATTTGCATTTTGTCTTTTCGGACGTCTTGGTTATGTAGCTGATGTTTCTACAGCGTTTCTACAATAACCTAGACGTCTGAAAAACACAGATACAAAGTTTGCAAAGTAACTTTTTTTCCCAGCCATTCAGGAAGCGTATTTATGAACACGTCAACCCACCTGGTCCAAAATAATCCCTTTATTATTTTTACATGTCATAACATTTGCATGAAATTGGCTTTGACAGATGGAAACACATGTCTATCTTTCACAGCTGTAGTCTGAAAGAGAGAGAGAGTGTGTGTGTGTGTGTGTGTGTGTGTGTGTGTGTGTGTGTGTGTGTGTGTGTGTGTGTGTGTGTGTGTGTGTGTGTGTGTGTGTGTGTGTGTGTGTGGGCGGATGATGATGACGGGTGTTTGGCATGTAGAGAAGAAAACATGACTTTCAGGGGCTGAAAGACGTTGACGTGTATGTGTGTGTGTGTGTGTGTGTGTGTTTGACGACACGTCATCTCCACATGTAGCTCTCCGACACTGGAGGTGTCTGCGCACACACACACACACACACACACACACACACACACGGTACCTACGAAAAAAAGGAATGTGACGTAATTTGTAGATATCCCACGAAACAATCTTGTATAAAGACGATAAAACCCATCGAGTGGCGTTGGACGGGTCCAACAGACGGCGATATATTGGCCTCACACGGCGCCACCTAATGGCGAGTTAGACGCAGAAAAAGGCCTCTTCTCGCTCTTCTTGTTCCAGATTTGAACCGGCGACCTCACACATACGCCGTGAGACGACCGCACCGTCGCTGTTGCTGCCGGTAAACAAGAGATGAGTTTCTGTGATTAAATGTGGAAAAAAAAATGATGAATGAACCTCCGAGATGAGTGTGTGTGTGTGTGTGTGTGTGTGTGTGTGTGTGTGTGTGTGTGAACACATTCTCACCTTCCTCTCCTCTCACACACGAGTCTTGTTGATATTCACGACGGGATTCTCCTCTATTGTTTCATTTGCTCTGCTTGTGACGGACGTGTTTATTTCCTTCCTGTATTTTCTCCCCACATCGCCCCGAGTGAAAACTCAAACGATTTTGCAGAGCGATTACGTGTCGTACATCCCAGGTTTACGGCTGAAGCGAGGGGATCATAGTCTTTCCCGGATAAATCCCGCTGTTAGAACACTTTAAGCCTCCTCTGCTTCCCCCCCTCATCCCTTTGCTGCCCTTCGTTAGTCTGATCCCATCTGACTTGAGGGATGCAGAAGTCACGTGACCTCCGCGGAGAGAGAGAAGTGGATTTGACGAAGGGAGGAGAGGACGCCTTCAAAACGCCGCCTCACACCTCACTCTGACAGACGTGACTTGATATATAGCGTCGATGTTGTCATGGTAATTGTTCATTGATGTCAAGAGTCTCAGAGCAGTGCAGCTTCAGCCAGTTTTACTGTCTCGATTTGCATATTTTCATTCATTTTGGGGATCGTAAGCAGGACGACGGCGGCCTGTGATTTACTGGAGCGACTGGAAATGCTCAAAATGCGGGAATGAGCTGAATTGCCAAGTAATGAGAAAGCTTCTAAAATATCTTCATGCAGAGAGAAGGAATCAAAATGGAGAGATACCGAAATGCTTTGGGTTGATGACTCGAGTTTGTACCGGGGTTACGTAAGCGTAACGGTTTGACCGTGGAGCCGTGTGGAAACATTTCTATTTACATTTCAGACGCTCAGAAATAGAGATGGTGTTGAAATGACCGATGACGCCACGAGCTGCCTGGACATGTAGCATGTTAACAGCTGCGAGGGTGGTGTGCACAAACATCTTTATGTAGCCGAGTCCAGGCCGTAAATCCAGTTGCAAAAATAAGTGGTTGTATAGAAGTCAATGAGAAAATGACTCTACTTCTCTCTTGATTTATTCCCTCAGTAAACATTGTAAACATGAGTTTATGGTCTCAATCTCTAGTTTACAGTCTTCTTCAATACAGCATGATGTTCATTTAGTACATTATGATCCATTTAGAGTCAAACAGACCATAAAGCAGAGGATGATTTAGGGGGCGGGGCTACACAGTGATTGACAGGTCTCTATCACGGCTTTTTAAGGTGTTGAGTTTGAGTTTAACGTTCTGCTGCTCCCTCGCTTTTGTAGCCAATCAGATGCAAAGTGTTTTGTGTAAAATAGACGAGGCTTTCTTTGTGTTTATCTTCCTCCTCCATCCCGTCACCGCTCATCCACGCTGTGTGTTCGTAGATTTGGGGGCTCAGCCCGTCATCATCAAGAACCAGAACTATTAGTTTTATAGTCTGAAGGAGAAACCCTTGAGGAGATTTCTTTACATTTATTGTTGAGTCTCGAATCGTTTCTGTTTCCACATCCTCGTTTTTTTTCGTCTGGTGCAATACCCGACGTGTCTCAGCTACACCGAGCTGTCTGTCTGTCTGTCTGTCTGTCTGTCTGTCTGTCTGTGTGTGTGTGTGTGTGTGTGTGTGTGTGTGTGTGTGTGTGTGTGGTTGGAAGGCACGTCTTTGCCAATTTTGCTTCGAGGGCAGGAGGAGGATGTCCACCGGTTCTTAGAGCCGCGGATAAGCCGCACAAACGCTCACCGATACACACAAACACACTCGTGTATCGTTTGTACGCACCTTACTGCACTGACAGGCATCACTTAGAACACACACACACACACACACACACACACACACACACACACACAACCTTTTCTGTACACACACTTGCTTCTTCTGTGACAGACATCAGGAAACAATTCACAGATAGAAAGCTGAATATACCCAGCACACACACACACACACACACACACACACACACAGGCAGAGTGAATGGAGTGTGTGGGCAGTGACAGGCGCGCTGTAGCACACTGGGACGACAAGAAGGAAAGGGGTGTGCTCCAAAAGCCAATGAGAGCTGACAAGCCTCCCCACAGGCTTTCAGCAAGCCAACCAACCCAACACAGCAGTCTGCTCTGAGAGTGTGTGTGTGTGTGTGTGTGTGTGTGTGTGTGTGTGTGTGTGTGTGTGTGTGTGTGCGCGTGTGCGTGTGCGTGTGCGCGCAAGCGTATCAGAAAGAAAGAGAGACAGAAACATACAGGCAAAGGCAAGAGAAACAGGAAGAAGATTGACAGTTTCAGGGAAAGAAAAGTGAAAATAGAACGACGATAGTTTTTGTACCTTTAAAACAAAGATTCAATAAGTAGCAATATAAACTTGTAATTCTGTATGTAATAATAAAGATGAAACCAAATCCCATTTTAAATATTTATGGTTGGCCGTGCATTCAATGTATTTAAGATAAGGTAGAACTTTATTCATTCAATCTAATCAGATTACAACAGAAGAATAAGACAATAGAGTAAACATAGACACATATATGAATAGAGTAATAAGGGAGTAATACTGAAGAGTGAGGTCATATAATACAAAAAAGAGTGAAAAAAGGAATCAATGATATTAATAATTAAATTAAAGATATCTGTGAATGAGATTTAACATGTCGAAATGAATAAAATACATATTTTAACGCGTTGAAATTGGTTCACAGATATCTTGAATTAACACTTGAACTTGTCAAAATGTCATATGTTATAATTGTCATATAAAACTAGATGTCTACCAGTGAGCCCCGCTGATTTGATGTTCAAAGGGCTTCACATCACTCCTGTAACACCTGCTAGTTATTTCTGCTCACGCTGACGTCTGCCTCTTGATTATCATCCCGCTGAAAACTCCTAAAAATACACACATGATCCCCCAAATACATCCGTTCTGTCACTGGTTCAATCTTTACAATGTGTTTCATGTGTGTTTGTAGTCAGATATTTCTCCAAAAAGTAAGTAAAGTAAAGCTGTGGGTGGAGCGAGTCGTCCTTTTAATCCAAAAAGTCGGCTGTTTGAATCCCGGCTCCTCTTGTGTCCCTTAATCCTATTTTTAAAAATCGTGCACGCTTGTGAAATAAACGGGGGTTTCTGTGGCTGTAGCCCCGAGACGAGCATCTCCTCCCTAAAACATGGTCCTGGTTCTTGAAATGACGGAATATAATTTTGCCCACAAGAACGGAGGTTGCGGTTACTGATACATAGATGTGGTACTTTGTGTACTACGGCCGTATACAACAACAAAAAAGTACAAATTTGAAAACTTTTGGACAAACGAAACAGTTGACATGGACAATGGCTTCCTTGGTGAAAGTCCTGCGTTTGTTGCATCTGCCCACGATTACGTGGGTTGTATCCAAATTACAGTACATTCCTATTTTTTTTGTTTGTTTTTTTAAGGGTTTAAGTACAAACAGTGAATGAGAACAGCCTGCTTCAGCGTTCCCATGGTAACAGATGAGTAAAGTGACCGTAGCTTCATATATTCCATATGTCGGAATGCTTTAAACACCTTTTTAAATGTGACGTGACACGTTTATATTTGTGTGTCTCTTCGTCGTTCACTCTCATAATAAGGCCGGCGTCTTCGTCCACGGTGTGTTGTCCATTATTTATGAGGACGCCCCCCCCCCCCCCCCCCCAACACATCTGTCTCTAACCCTTGTTTGCTCCCTCAATCTGCCTCTGCCTGTGGCTTGGCTTCGGGCTTAGACACACACACACACACACACACACACACACACACACACACACACACACCTCTATGTATGTATAGACGTGTTTATCTCAATTAAGACAAATAAACTCGGATTTGTCTTTGTGCCGATCTGATCCCGTGACTCCTGTCCCGCCACGGATTGTTTTTCACAGCAGACTTTAAATAATAAAAAGACGCGTTTGCTTTCATGGAATAATCGCTGACATTAAAGCGGAGATCTTCAGAGATCCAATTAGGTTCCAGACGTTGACTCTGCAGTTGTGTGTTTTAAGAAAGAAGTTTGATTTTAAGAAATGCACTTTCTTCCGTTCAATAATTCAGAAGTCGAGCAAAAATAAATCATCATTCAGCATTATGTAATGTACAGTACCATTTAAAAAATAAAATGAAGCTTTAATAATTCATGTTGGGGACAGAATGTGGTTATGTTCCGCACCTTTCAAGCAGACTCTCTTACTGCTTTTAACATTTTAGAAGTGTTTCACTTTTTTAATTTAGTATTGTACGTTACAAAACCAGTGTCATAGTTTTTATAAACCCAAATCAGTAACATTATATATTCTCCATTGTCACATTTTACATTGTCTATATCTTTAATGTCTGATCTAAGCATTGCTGTGACTGCGATCATTAATGCTGATTGATTTGGGTGAAGAATATGTTCTGTAATAATGGACATCTTCCACAGAGACGTTCAAAGGTTTTCTTTTAAAGTCTGGTAGAGAGATGTTAAATAAATATATTGTTATTGTGAATATAGAGTAGTTGAGGATGTTGTTCTGTCCACAATAAGTTTAACATTAACTTTGATATATTACACTTCCAGCAGCCACAGAGCAACATTATCATTCATATGGTACTTGTGTTTCTGGCTATTCACTCTCCTTTTTGGCTCTGTTTTGGTCTCCACCAACCAACGAAATACACCTGACTCTTCAGTTGCTAGACGCTCCGATGTCTCCACCAGCCAGTTGCTAACTTTATCAGTCTGCTGTTTAGTGCCGAGCTGAAAACCAGCTGCCGTCTGACGGTAAAACCAAAACAAAGTGCTAAAAGGTGCTAAAACGCCCTGTAGAAGAAGGGAGGGGATGAAGATCTTTGGCTCGTTTATTCCCCGAGAACTAGGAATTATCTTGCAGTCTTGAAAAGCTACTAAATATAAAAATCTAACTATAATTATAAAGATGCTCCTCACATCTCTTAGAAGTCTAATTTGTGTTTTTCCGATTTTTAGCAAATGCCTTAAATGTGGTGCTTATCCAATTTTATTGTGTATTTCTGTTTAATCAAAATGCACGGTACCTAAATAATGCAGTTACATTTACACAAGCTTAAATAATCACAAATGACTGTGTTTTTCTCCACACAGTCTGTAATTTTCTCCAACGCTGACTCCGGCTTCCATCACAAACACTATAATCAACCTCCAGCAGAATGGAGGAACATAGGCTCCGCTGTGCTCCAACGGCTCATTCATTGTGGATTTGATATCCCTCGTATGACGCCGCACACACCAGTGAGATTTCGCACATCGTCTTGGCAACGCCGACGAATGAAAGTAATTGTCTGTGGTTCTCGTTCATATTCTGAAGAGGACCGCGTCCGCTGTTTTCCGATTGGCTCTGCGTCTCTTTCAGATAATCGTTGGCGGTAAATTACAAGAGATGAGGCGGACTGCTGGGGTCCGTGACTCGTTCGGATTTGGCATCTGGAAGTCAGATTTTTATTGCCGATTGCCAATCGGTGATTTACGCAAATGGCCTTATTGTTCTAAAAGTTGTAGAGGGGCTTTTGGTAATGGCGTGCAATGGTGCAATAGACTCACGCCCTGAGCTGAGTTCTGCAGGTTTTATAAAAGGCAAAGCTTGTTCCTCTCCTTCGAGCACTCTACCAGCGTCAGGCGCCGGGTGCTCAAACCCACTACCGGACCTGTACGCGGCTGAAATAAGAGATTTTAGAACATTTGCGCTCTCTTTTACCTGCTCACACTCTTTGTAGCACCTGCTGCATATCTCCACTGCTAGGAACATCCTACATCCTCAGACCTACTCAGTTATGTTGAGGAAAACATAGGAAAAGATGGTTTGGTTGGAAATATTTGGTTAAGTTTAGGCAGAAAACCCCACCTAGTTAGACAGTGGTTTGTGTTAAACTAACTACTGGTGCGGACGTTACTTAAGTACAGAAATGATGAAAGAAATAAGTCAACGTTTGAGTTAATATAACTACGTTAGTGACGTTACTTGAGTACGGAAGTTAAGCGACAAATTAGTCAACGTTTGGGTTGAAATAACTTTTAGTAGATGTTACTTAATTACTGAAGGTACGCAACAAATAAGACAACGTTTGAGTTAATATAACTACGTTAGTGGCCGTTTCTTAAGTACGGAAGATACGTGACAATTAGTCAACATTGACTTTTGGTTTCACATTGGACACCCTTTACATTCGGTCAATTCTTGCACTTCACTGTCTGTGAAAAGCTCGCTGAGTCAGGATCCCTCTCTATCCCCATCTGTGCAACAGCTATCAATCGAGCTCGTTCAATTCAGGCATCGGAAAACAACGTGCCAAAGTGTCTGTTAATGCCCCGAACACAAAGACTTGAGGATGAACCCTCCCAGGACGGAGGTTTTGTTGCGCTAAAAAGAGATTTTCTTCCTCGTTAAATTGATCTATTGTTGAGTGTGTGTGCGTGAGAGACGGAGAGTAGAGCGTATTTGTTTGTGTTCTTTCATGTTACAAGTGTGTATCGGTGAGCAGGAGTGTGTATCCGTGCTTCACTGTGTGGGCAGGGGGGAGTTAGTGCCTTCCTCAGCCCAGGTGGGTATTTCATTCTTCTTCTGCTGCCAGTGTAATTAAAATCTGTTGCCTGCATGAGGGCAAAAATCATTATTGTATTAAGAGAGGGGATGAAACAAACAATTAGCCCAACAATTCATTTGTGAGTCGATGAAAGGCTCTTTATTGCCTTTAATGAGTTAGGTGGCGTCCTTGAAAGAGCACTGAAAGAGATTTATTGACCCGGTGCTCAAACTTTCAGAGGGAAAAAGAGGAAGAAAGAAAGAATAGGAGGGACAATAAGAAGAATGGAGGTAGAGAAACACAAAGCAAGGGACCAGTGAAAGGGCAGAGTTATGGTTTTGGGGTTTCGCGGTGATTCAGGTCTACGCTGATCCTTTCGGTTCGGAATTTGTTGCAGATTAAATTTGGTCTCGGGGAGCTGAAGTGTTTTCAAAGACGGATTGAAGCAGTTGGATGAAAGTGCATCAGGTTGAGGATGCTCAGGCTGAGCTAATTGCCCCTGTGTGATTCAGGATGTGATGACCTCGGTCTTATTTTAGGTTGACTCGTGCTGTGATCTGGACTTTTAATGCCCGTTACCGTTCGATGTCCGAAACTTTCTGTATAATGTGCTACTTGCCTGTCTGGCCGGGACACTCTTGGAAAGACAATGGTCAATTAAAAAAAAAAGCTTTTCTTGAATAAAAAAGATAAAAGAAGGAATAAAAAAGTCAAGGATATACATACCAAGTGTCAGGTATTAAAAGAATAGTGTCGATATTTTTTGGGAACTACCCTTACTTGCTCTCTTGCTGAGACTTAGATGTAAAGATTGAAACCAATCCCATGTCGGTATGGTAATTATGAAGCTACAGCCAACGGCTGGGTAGCTTAGCTTAGCTTAGCATAAAGCCTGGAAGCAGGGGGAAACAGCCAGCCTGGCTCAGTCTGCCTAAAAAAAACGTTATTGGCATTTTAAAGGCAATATAAACAACAATAAATCAACGGTTGCATTACAGACATGATTCAAATAACAACAAAACTGAAAGACGAGGTAAGAGAAGTAGCCGCTGGCCTTTAAACCAAGCAGGGACTACTGTATGCTAAGTAAACAGCCATGGTGAACTCTAAGTCCAAGCTTAAATACACAAGTTTAACACCAGAACCCATGTCCCTGTTTTGCTACCATCCGTGCTTCAAACTAGCCAAACTAGCTCACAATAGAGCGCGGCAGGAATGACGTGTTTTTGTAGGCCAAGCCCAGAATTTAGCATCCCGCTGGTTCCAATGGGATTTTTCCATTGACTTTTGGATTATTGCAGAAAATAAGCTTTGTGGCAAAGATAAGTTCATGATATTAAAATGTTTTGTTCAGCAACAAAATCCTCACAAATGAACCCCACTTTTTTAGATTTCTGAAACGTGGATTGGACCACTTGTTAGCAATCGTCTTTTTTTAAGACGCATAAAAGTTTCAAAATTCAAAAGTGTATCGTTAAAAACAAAAATCTCTCACGCTTGTGTTAACCACAGACCTTATTTCAGGCATCTAACCAAAAACACATTCAATATACACATTCAGTTTGGTTCAAGCTTTTACATTCAACTAGCCCTATACAAGTACAAACGGTACTTTTTTACGTGTTAATCCAGTTAATAGCAAAACACAACAGCCAACAATTGCTCTATTGCTTCTATATGCGACAAAGGTCACACATTTAGATTGTTTAAAGTGTTGAACCAGAATGTAACGTCCTGTAAATTACATACATAACAATTCTAAAAGCTACTGATTCGTTTGGTGACAGTCGTGATACATTATGATCAGTTCAGTTTGAAGACTGGGTGTTAAAGAGTTGTTCGTATGTGTCCTGAACACTCCTGCTGCTTCACTGCTCACTGTCTGGGATCATTAATACGAGTTGTTTTCAGTGTTTAGCCCATTTATGACATGTCTCTGGAACCTTGCATCCCAACTCACCAATGGATCACCAAGCATCCATCGGTTTCCATTCATTTTTGTACATTTTCATTGTATTTTTAGTAGCAATCTATCTGCAATAAACATACTTTTTTGTCGGCTACATTTTTTTGATGTGGTAATTGATTTTCATACAGAAATCAATCGAAGCCATGAAGCCATGTGGAACTGCGGCAAATGCATTTGATCAAAAACGGACTAGCCGGAATTCACGAAAGGTCAGAAGAAAAAGTAAAGTATAGACGATCTGCAGGAGCTAAAACTGGTATAGATTTAAAAAAAAGGCTCGTATTTCCATTTCTATTCATGTTCAGCTCTCAAGTTTCTCCAAGTTTGCTGGTTAGTTTGTTTGGCTCCGAGATTGATTCATCTATCCGTCGAAATCCTTCTGGCTCCCGAACAGGCTTTGCAGATGGCTTGAAGAAATGTTTTGATACATAAAACTATAATGCGATGGATTTAGGGGAGCGAGGGAAGGAGGATGGTGGGGGGAGAGACGGCTGAAAAGGGAAAAGGCAAGAGGAAAGGACGAAGAGAGAAAGATCAAAATGAATCACTGGCGACTCATTCATCCTTTTTTTGGGGGGGGGATGGTGATCGATAGACGGGTTGGTCGGATCAATGGGATAGGAGGACGAGTACGACCCACACACACACACACACACACACCTGCTGGGCCATTGATTGGTGCACCGTAAGTGGCTCCCGACGTGTGATTGTCCACACTGTGCGAGGAGTATACACCGCATTTAGCTTCACGGAGGGTGTCCGTGGGCGTGCGGAGCCGGGGTCTCCGTGTGCGGTTGCAAACACCGCACACTGAAGGGGGGGGTGGCGGGGGAGATAGCAGCCGGAGCTTGATAAGCACCTCGCGAAGGAGAGGGAGCTGCCGCAGAGCAATTATTCTGAATGACTCAAAGGCGAGACAGAGGCAGGACGGAATGGGGCGGAGGAACCGTAAAGGACAGTGAGAATAAAAAGGGAGGACGTAGGTTAAAAAGTGAGCAAGATGGGAGATGGAGGAAGACAGAAAGTGGAGGAGAGATGTTGAAATGGATGAGGAAAGGAGAAAAGGGGAGGATGGAGGAGGGAACAGATAGACTGTCTGACAAAGAGAACAGAGATTAGTATGCCTGCCAGCTGAAATGATGAACTCCTTCTTCCTGCGTCTCCTCTTCTATCTCCTTGTGTCTTCCCTCCCTAATCTCCTTCTCTTCCGCCCTCTCGTCTGTTGACTTCTGCTAATGTCTTCGCTCTCGTTTCCCTGAGCACCTCTCTGTCATTCTCGCTCTCCCCTTTCCTCTCCCCTCTGTCAGTCCTTACCTCCCCCCCTAAGATTCGGAAGGTGAATCAGACCGTGAAGAAGTCAGTCGCTGCACCGTTGAAAGGAGCTGGGATCAAAACTTCGGAGGGGAAACACGATACTTTTCTTTTATTTCGCAAAATTGAAGCTGCCGAGACCGTAGTGGGTTGTTTCAGGAACCCCGTGGAGAACGCTGAGGGTATTTCATTCCTTCTGTCACTTTCACTTTTCCAGGAAAGACTTAAAAGTTAAGAACCACAAGAGCCTGGAACCGTCTTTCAAAATGGCTGCTGACAACATATATTACTCTTAAAGGACATTTATGTAAATGTGCTGTTGATCTTTTAGTTGATTGACGGAGTCGTTCATGAAGCTACGAGACCAAGAGTCAGTTTGTCACAACTCCTACCAGCTCCTAGTATTCACTCTGTTATCTGCTCTACCAGGCGTAACCTCCGGGTCTGAAAAGTGTCTTAAAGCTGCATTCTCTCTAGTGTCCACCAGGGGGCGACTCCTCTGGTTGTATAGAAGTCTAGTCTAAAATGACTCTACTTCTCTCTTGATTTATTCCCTCAGTAAACATTGGAAACATGAGTTTATGGTCTCAATCTCTAGTTTACAGTCTTCTTCAATACAGCATGATGTTCATTTAGTACATTATGCTCCATTTAGACCCAAACAGACCATAAAGCAGGGGATGATTTAGGGGCGGGGCTACACAGTAGCTACCACGGCGTTGTTTGGTCTGGGAGTTGTCACTGTGCTTTCCAGCTTTTGTTCCGCTGCCTGACTTTGTTTGCCTGACCTACAGCTGGATAGATGATCCTATTCTGAAACTCTTTGAAGATAAGTTTACCTGATTTATCTGTCCGCCTGGCTTTGACCCGTGCAATCCATCCAACAGCTGTTGCGATATTTCAGTCTGGAGTCGTGTCGTGCACCGACTTACATTGAGAATCTGTTGCTTTTCTCTGACGTATACCTTCTGTGCATTGAATGTCTTTGAGTTTGAGGATTGTTGGGCACAGAAAACGAAATTGGTATTATGTCGTAAACTAAACAATTAATCAGGTAATCCAAAGAAAATATAATAAATGAATCTTCAGGCCTACAAGGTGTACTGGAACAGGTCTTTAAACTCTTTGTATAAGATATTAGCTGCCATTGCTGCAGACTTATTGAAATGAGGGAACCCTTAGCTTTTATCTTTTAAAAAGTGATTTTGGTCCTGTTTATCTTATTATGTTTTGACACAATCGCTGCAATGACAAAGGGTTCAATTCCCACCGGGACATCCGATGTTAATGTCTGCACTCACGCTGCTTGAAGGCGGTTCTGGATTTTCACAAAAAATAAAGTGCCACCGAAGCTTTTATTCTATGTGAAGGTTCTCCCCGTAGGGGGGAAAACACAACGTCTTAGTAGTACTACAAAGAATTTGTCACTTTCAGCTCTTTTCTTTGGCCGTTCACTTCAGAGACGGTAGTCGCTGCTTTGTTGTGGAGGCTTCCCCGTCCTGCCTCTGCCTTAGAGCTTGTTCTCAGCAACATGCTCACTGCTATCTGTTTCCAGCACTGTCTCTCTGTGTCTGCTATCCATTCGTTTCTTTACTTCATGTGCTCTCAGTGCAGCTGGCAGCTTCTTTTCATTCAGTGCATATTCTCCTTTTGCCCAATTCTCTCTCCATCTCACATGTCCTCGCTTCACCCACATTTATCCACCCGGCTTTGTTGTATTCTCTCTCTCTCTCTCTCTCTCTCTCTCTCTCTCTCTCTCTCTGTCTCTCTCTCTCTCTCTCTCTCTCTCTCTCGCTCTCTCTCGCTCTCTCTCTTTGTCTCTCTCTCTCTTTCTCTGTCTCTCTGTCTCTCTCGCTCTCTCTCTTTGTCTCTCTCTCTCTTTCTCTGTCTCTCTCTCTCTCTCTCTCTCTCTTTCTCTCTCTCTCGCTCTCTCTCTTTGTCTCTCTCTCTCTTTCTCTGTCTCTCTGTCTCTCTCTCTCTCGCTCTCTCTCGCTCTCTCTCGCTCTCTCTCTTTGTCTCTCTCTCTCTTTCTCTGTCTCTCTCTCTCTCTCTTTCTCTCTCTCTCGCTCTCTGTCTTTGTCTCTCTCTCTCTTTCTCTGTCTCTCTCTCTTTGTCTCTCTCTCTCTCTCTCTTACTGTGTCTCTGGGTCCAAATATCTCATCTAATCTGATTGTTATTTTCAACCCATTTCAATCGTCTTCAGCCAATTGAATGGTCATATTCAGTGGCTGTCACTGATGTTGTAAACTGCACCTGGCACGCTGTGAAAGTTAAACTAAACTAGAGCTACAACCATTTGTCGACTAATGGATGAATCGATTGACAGAAAAACTGTGTGGAGAAAATGCTGTTTTCAGCCTCTCTAGCCTACGTTTATGAAGTAATTCATGCAGACAATCTGCTGTTAAGTCAGTAGCTCTTGATAGGACGTCGATTGGTCCGTCCTCCGATTTACGGGACACAGATTACTTGAAGTCTCACGAGATGGATTGTGTGATATGTGACGCCGCGAATCTCGCGAGGTGCAGGGAAAGTCTTGGATATGTTGTCGAGTCAGGTGCGCTACCACAATGCTTTGCAATAACAATGTTTGTCCCATCAATACTCTTAAATTGTGAAAATCCAGCGCAGTGGCAGACCCTGAACCCTGCTGGTGCGCCATCGCTCTCCCTGTTCAGTAATTGGTCCGGCTTGTGCGTCCTCCCAAACAACAGATGTGGAGCTGCTGTTTCAGCCGAGCACTCTCAGCGTTGTTTTATCACATTTGAACAAGCATTTTAATACATTTTCTTTAAAGTCCACTCTTTCTTTCTCTACTCTTCAACCGATAGAATACTCCATTCCCAGCTGTGCTCTTTGTAACTTCAAAGGAGTTCATCATTAGACAGCAGAGCGCCGTCGGAGGACGGTGCTACCACACCTTCGCTCTCAACTCTGAGAGAGAGAGAGAGAGAGAGAGAAAACAAGAAGTGCTTCATTCATATTTCATCACTTTCTAGAGGCTCGCAGCTGGGTCAGTGTAACTTAATGAGACATCAGTATGGTGGGTGAGGATTAATATGTAATAATCCTGTCACACTTACTGGCCTGCAAAAAGGCTTTGATCACTTTGTTGAGTCTCCCAGAAGCGAGGAGAAACGTATGGCGGAGAGGCCGCGGGTGAAAGGGCGTAGATCCGTCTCTCATGAACATTGAGCAAAACGCAGTAAGAATACATTATGTATTATGTGAAACCATGGTGTCAAAAGCTATTTTCATGACTTTTGATCATATCAAATAAAGTCCACAAAAAAAAACCGACAAATGAAAGTAGCGTCTCTGAATTTGACAATTAGAAAGTTGCCGTCACTTCGTTTTCTTTCAGATCTTTGATGTCTGATGGGCTTTTTGTGATTATTCGTGACCTCAGTAGATAACTCCTTGATTCAGCCACATGGTGTTGAAAACTTTGGGGAGCAGACCCATTGAGAGGTTCGGCGGTTTGATGCCCTGCTCCGCTAGTCCATGTCGATGTGTCCTTGGGCAAGACACTTAGTTGAGAGTCCTAGGTTAGAGTCCTGATGGGCAGATAGAGCCCTGCCATCAGTGTATGAATGGTTGACATGTAGTGTTAAAGCGTCATATAGTCGGAAGACTATACATGTACAACTCCATCAAGAGTAAAGTACAACTGAACCCTGAAAAAGACATTTTTAGTTGACCGATTGCATGAAAAGACATCTCCCAGACCAGACAATGCAGTGGTAACAACCTGTCAATCAGCGTGTAGCCCCGCCCCTAAAGCATCCCCTGCTTTCTGGTCTGTTTGACTCTAAATGGAGCATAATGTACTAAATGAACATCATGCTGTATTGAAGAAGACTGTAAACTAGAGATTGAGACCATAAACTTATATTTACAATGTTTACTGAGGGAATAAATCAAGAGAGAAGTAGAGTCATTTTAGACTAGACTTCTATACAACCAGAGGAGTCGCCTCCTGGTGGACACTAGAGAGAATGCAGCTTTAACCCAGGAAACACGTGTTTGTGTCCTATATGAATGTATTGTATATGTATATGTACATGTATTATGAAACCAATAAATATTAAAGACCTTTATAATCCTCCTCTTCTGCATAGGGCTACTGACAGGTTACGTATACATGTTACAGTCATCTTGGCCACATCTGTTCAATATTCAAACACAAACCAACAAACCAGCACATCAACATATATGCTGCATGGAGAAGCACTCCCATCAGCTTGGATACCTTCATCAAGTATGATAAGTCGGAAACGGGAGCTATAGCAAAAATAGATACAAGGCCACGAGTGTTTCTACTCTACTCTAGCCGATCAGGTAGGCATCATCAATTGGAGTACCTCAACAAAGTACACATGAAGCAGAATGTCCCATATCAGGATTATTGACTCATGATTGTCCACGCATTTATCTGTGCATAGCTTTATTGTTGTAGTTTTCTAATACAACACGAAGCATTGCATTTCAGTATTTAACAATTCTTTATTATATTTAGTAGTTTTTAAGAACCTCGAAATTTCAAAACCCGGGAAAATATCTTTTGCTCGAGATCTGGATCAAGCTTTACCTCGGTGCATTATTTTTTAGTACGATTTAATCTTTAAAGACAATCTCCAAATTTCCTTATTTAAAATGCACTTTACCTCACGCAAACTGTGTGTTGTGTCGCCTCTGCTACGGTGTTGTTGACCTGCGTGCTTTGAGGGAAGTCCTCGCCCACTAAAGAGTGATTTTTTATTTTTGTTGTTTCAAAGCAGCTGCGGAGCTGAACTCCACTCCGCTCCTCTGAAGCAACCAAAAGCACACAGCGGCAGCAGAGTTTTTATTTGAAAGGAGACTCTGTCGAGAGAGATTACTCACAAGGAAACTAGGCCAGTTGCTTTTCGGTCAAGGATCGCGTCTGGCGGTCTGACCCGGGGTTTCATCCTGAAGCTTCTGGTGTGACACGCACACAAAAACACACATCCTCACCACTCTATTTTCCGCCCCTCTGGCTCTGCGTGTGGATTAGTGGTTGTTACTTCATTGAATATACAAGAGAGAGAGAGAGAGAGAGAGAGAGAGAGAGAGAGAGAGAGAGAGAGAGAGAGAGAGAGATTTTTCCAATGTCAAACCAGGTTATTGTTTAATCCACTCGACATGACGATAAGGTACACACACATTGTACAGAACAATAAGATGAGAGGAATCACCGTATTCCTGGGACTCACATTCTCTCTTGACCTCACTGTTGGATTAGATTAGACTACACATGCTCATCATTTCTTTTTTTTTGTTGTTGATCCAATCCCAATGCATGGCAAACACCAATTACATTTGGTCTCCTAAACCGTGTCCTTGAGAGAAGTCTATGTATAGAACTGTGATTTCATTTCCCTGTTGTATGGGTTACTAAGGAGATTGGTTGAGATGTCCCTGAATCCCCGAATGATTGAAGTTGCCATCATTCAGATGTGTATGCTCTCTCTCTTTTCTGACTTTTCTATATTTGCTTGTGTTACGGACATCTTTAAATTTGGGGAATCATGATTGAATCTAACTTTTCATGCCCATCCCCCGCTATACGCAGCAGAAAACAAATGGTAGATGGATCATAGATTTGACCGGATTAGAAGTGTCTGAGGTGTTCCAAATTTGGAGCATGTCTTCATCTACGATTTGAGGTATTGCCGCCATTGATTCGCCATTGATGCGCACCAAGACAAATGACGTAAAGAAAGCACAACGAAAGATGGGATTACAACACACACAGATGATGTGACTTTTATATATATATATATATATATATATATATATATATATATATATGGAATATTACTCCTCTAAATCTTGACAAAGATAATAGTTGTTTGCTGCTGTATTAAATCTCGCAATTTTCACATTTAGCACCTTTCAATGATTCCCAAGAGGAAAACCAGGCACAATTCTGGAAGCATTGCAATAAAGGCTGCTTGCACTGACAATCTCTGTTGCACTGAAAAGACGTCATTTGTCATTGTCCCAGACGTGGCGGGGGATCGTTACAGGTTCTTAAATTCCGTACACACACTGTGTTGTGGAAACCCCAGACTTAAATTGAAATTCAGTGTGACATTTCACGATGCAGTCACCTTGCAGAGGATTCACCTCGTCTCTCGGGGAGACGGTCGGCGCAAAAAACCGCGCTGGAAGAGATGCAGCGACGCGCAGTTTGATCCATTTTGAAAATGAATTATTCGCCATTAACTAAAAACAAAACGCTCCTAAACAGACATGTTGGCCTTAACTCGGCTGCTTGTTTAATCTTGCTTGTTTCAAGCTTTTTATTTCCCTTTCTTGCCTTTAATACCCCTGATGATTTCTGAAAGGAAACCTGCTCAGGTGCCATTTTGGAATAACAGCGGTACATTGTGGAACTAAGAATTTCTACAACATCACCTCCACCTGGGGAGGTTTTGGGCACACTGCCATTGAATTTCAGAAGACTTGGCACACTACTGTAGCAGTTGTGTCATTTGTTGGCGATCAATGACCTGGAGATATATTTCATATGCTGTTGGAATCTATAAATCTTCCTACTCCTGTACATTTACTATGCCAGTAAAGATGGCCGCCTTCTCAGTGAATGATGATGTTGATTGACCACTGGATGGATGCCACAGTCTTTACGGCTTTGTTGTGCTGCTTGGGGATTATAGTCTGAACGCCACTATTTACAAAGGATTGATACGGACTGTGAGGTCAGATCATTCCAGTCAAAGTTTAAGAATGAAAGGTAAGATTTGATGGATTTGTTGTTGGGCAGTACTGTAGTGTGAATTGCAAGTGACAAGTCAGCAGGTTGTTTCTCTCTCATCCTCCAGAATGGACTGGAAGCATCCAGAACCTGGAACTTTTCACAGAAGACTGACTTTTGTTTTTGCCATCATGATTCCAATGTGCGAGCAGCAGCAGCAGCCTCAGGTAGACAGCCGGAAGGCAAGGCATCATGGGAGTAAAGCAAAAACAAACAAAAAAATAGAATTACCATAGTTTTGAAGTTTTTCTTCCTCGTATAACTGTATGAAAAGAGACCCAAAATGAACACCGCAAAGGACTTCTTGATCACTATGATCAAATTATTTAGACAGCATTTGTGTGGGAATGATTTTATCTCAAACTTTTTCATCCGTATATGTGGTTGATCGCTGTAATTTTGATGTCTGGCTTTTATCCCTTTTTCAATATTTAATCAACGCTAAGTGATTGTAGACAGTCTTTGAACTTGTCCCGATAAGCCTCTATTAATTATCGTCTAGATGGAAAAAAAAAAGAGGCTTTTGCTGCTGCTACAATCTCATTTTTGTGATGTTTTCATTGAAAGTTCAAGCGTGGCGTGACACTAACTAAAGCTTGCTGCTGTCGAGTGAAGAGGAGAACGCTGATTTTATGAACTGCTGGTCCAGAGCCATTTGTTGTCCTGTCAGTTCTCCTTCCTGGGGAAAAAAAAGTGTCTGAGCCCATGTAAATTAAATCAGGATGATCGAAGGGAAGGAAGCGTCGGTGAGATGCAGCCTCGATCCTGGAAGCTGGCCAAGTACAAAAAAAAGAGTTTGTGTGTGTGACATTAATTTCAAGGCGAGATTGTGTCAAGACAACTTCTTTGTATTCACGAGGATAACTGAAGTCATGAAGCTGCAATCTCTCTAGTGTCCAGCAGGGGGCGACTCCTCTGGTTGTATAGAAGTCTAGTCTAAAATGACTCTACTTCTCTCTTGATTTATTCCCTCAGTAAACATTGTAAACATGAGTTTATGGTCTCAATCTCTAGTTTACAGTCTTCTTCAATACAGCATGATGTTCATTTAGTACATGATGCTCCATTTAGAGTCAAACAGACCATAAAGCAGGGTTAGGGCGGGGCTACCTTGTGATTGACAGGTGGTTGCCAGAGTCATATACTGCTGTGAGGAGATGTTTGCCTTGAGAGGCCATCTGAGGTAGAATGTTGGTCATGGAGATATTTGAGGATGTTTAAGGGAAGGATTCGGACTAAAACCGGTTGGTCTATATACTGTGAATCACTTCTTACATCTGTGTTGCTCTGATGTTTTTGTGTTCCAGACATTCCGTGTTTTCGACGTTCCGTACGTTCACCGCTCATCCTGTTTGCCGGGAAAACTGTTTGCACACGGAAAAAGAGGAATATACAGTAAGTCTATCTACACATAGTGGCAAAAGTTAACGGTCCATAAATGTGAATGTGTGTGTGTGTGTGTGTGTGTGTGTGTGTGTGTGTGTACTGTACTTCAAGCCAAATGTATTTATAGACGGAAATGATATACAGTGTGTCGTAAGGGATTCCTTTTCCAATATCTCAAAGGAGATGAGGAAAAATGGAAGAAAGAACAATATTATATTCCAACTATGAGATCCTATTCCAAGGTGGTTAATCCAATACTGAGAAGACTAATGTAATGAGTCACAGGGATGGATCCAGTTCACGAATAAATACAAGATCAGCTCTTTCTTTTTGCATCTGTGTTCTTCCATGCTGGCTATCACCGGTCATGCTAACTACCCCAGTCCCCTTCTCCTGTTGTGTCGCATGCATGAGACTGAGGTAAAGGGGGGGGGGGGGGGGGGGGGGGGGGGGGGGGGGGGGGGGGGGGGGGGGGGGGGGGGGGGGGGGGGGGCGGGGGGGGGGGGGGGGGGGGTGACAGGCTCAGCTCCCCCAGGACACACGACAGACATACTCGTCCTGAACTACAAGACCCTGAAACCCGTCTGACAGGGGAACTGTGTTCCAGTCATTGTAGCTGGATGGTAAATTGTAGTACATTAGACACATAGAGTATGTTACACATTCAAACTTTTATAGCTTAACAGTTTGTTAACTTTGTCTAGATTGTTAGAAGGAATAATCTACCATGTTCTTCATTTTAGTTTAGCTAACATTTGTAAATCATATCTTAGACCGATAAGAATCAGTCAGTAGTGTTGCAGGTATTTGGCCAATTATTGAACAAAGTATTGGACTATTTAAAGTGTATATGTGATGATGGCTCCATCTGAAAAGTCCAAGGATCTCCAAAGTCATTACAATTCATTATATGGGTGTCATGAAAGTGTGCATTCAAATGTCATGTGAATGTATCCAATAGTTGTTGAGATATATCAGTTTAGTCTAAAGTGGTGAGAGAGAGAGAGAGAGAGAGAGAGAGAGAGAGAGAGAGAGAGAGAGAGAGAGAGAGAGAGAGAGAGAGAGAGAGAGAGAGAGAGAGAGAGGGAAAGAGAGATAGAGAGGGAAAGAAAGAGAGGGAAAGAGAGAGAAAGTGAGGGAAAGAGAGCGAGAGAGGGAAAGAGAGAGAAAGAGGGAAAGAGAGAGAGAGGGAAAGAGAGAGAGAGGGAAGGAGAGAGGGAAAGAGAGAGAGAGGGAAAGAAAGAGAGAGAGAGAGAGGGAAAAAGAGAGACAGAGAGGGAAAGAGAGAGAAAGAGAAAGAGGGAGAGAGAGAGAGAAAGAGGGAGAGAGAGAGAGAGAGAGAGAGGGGAAAGAGAGAGAGAGTCAGAAACTCTTCAGTTTGAACTTAAATGGGCCCAATTATGATCAGATGTGATTAGGAGCTCCCTCGCTGAGCTTCCTGTGTTAAGTAGATTTTGCAATAAGTCACATTATAATTTCCCAAAGTAATCTTCAAAGTGAACTTAAGAGTTTGCATATTCATCAAAACTTTGATTCGACTTCCTTGTCCAAGACACACAATATGCAGATCATTTACTGGAGCCAATAAGTTGATGCAATAATTCCCTCATATAGACTGTGTTTGCTGCTCTACATGTTTGTTTTCTACTTGCCTGACTTCATGCAGCTGTTTACACCGTCTGATCAGAAAAGGTCCTCTCTGACCCCGGTCACATTCACACTTCCTGGCTTTTACCATCGTCTTCTCCCGAAATCACAGATCGGATGTCGAGGTCGATCTACAGGAGACGACAATAAACGTTTAAGGAGCGCTTTGAAAGTCTGCTCACATTTTACTTTTTATTTTTTTGCTAATGTCGGGCTCCATAAACCAGATGACAATTACTACGACTAGCTGCAATAAACTCCGTCAGGAAGCCACTGGAGCTCGAGTCACCCCCGTTAACGACGCGGCCGCACAACAATCATTCGCCACACGCCGCTGCGCGCCATTCATTAGTCTGTCGTCATTCCGGGGGGGGGGGGTGTATAAATTTACCGTCATCTGCCCCATCCTCGCTGTTATTACGGTAATTCCCAGTGACACAAAGAGACCTGTTACCCGGCTCACGGCGCTGGTAGAAGAGCCCATTACTGTGTGTGTGTGTGTGTGTGTGTGTGTGTGTGTGTGTGTGTGTGTGTGTGTGTGTGTGTGTGTGTGTTTCTTAATCTGCGTGCTCGAGGTCAGCATGTGTTTTATGACGAGTTTTTAAAGTCGGAGGAAGGACACGACACTGACCTATTATTTACTACTATGGCTAACGTGTTGCATGTTCCTGACATTGACATTTACAAAGACTCGGCTCATTCACACAGCTGCAGGTTCACATCTGGAATCTGTTCCAGTACAACCACACACACACACACACACACACACACACACACAGTCGGATTAGCTGGTCACTTAGCGGCTCCTGGCAGGAGCGGTTGCGGTTCAAGGTGTTGCTCAAGGGCAATCGGTGTCTAGAAACGCTCCAGTAAGTTCACCAGCTAGTCGCCAACTTGTTTTTGCCTGTGGTTCGGTGCCGGTCAGTGAGGGCTTTTTAAGAGCTGAAAAGGCGTTTGAAGAGCGTGGTCGTATCAAAGCAGGAAGGCGGTGGTAAAGCCCACCTCGTCCTTCATTTGATTGGCTGCCGGAGCCAAAGTGTGACATTGACGAGAGGTGAGAAAAATGCACTTCTAAAAACCCGACGGTGAACTTAAACTGCTCTAGATCTAGATCTACTGTCCGTTATCTGTGTCCTCTTCAGGGTCGCTGTTTGCTTCCTCCTCTGCGTTTCTTCCTCATGTCTTAGATCCTTCCAGCGAGGAAAAGACGTGAGGACAGAGGAGCCAAAGCTGCCAAATTAGGAACCCTAGGTTCTATAGCGTCAATCTTAAGAGGTACGCAATTCATACGTCCCCGCCACTTGACAGATAACTTCTACGGCGTTTAATTTCCAAAATGGCGTCTCAGAACCATTTTGAAACATTACGTTTTTACGATTGAATACTTTGAACGGTGGTGTGTGTGTGTGTGTGTGTGTGTGTATCAAAAGAAATGCATAGATCAGACCCTCTGTGTTTAGAGTGACAGAGACATCAGCCGCCGTCCATTCCATCGGTTTTAAGAAGACTCCTTGCTCCTCGACGTCTCGAGGACAACCATTAAAACCAAAAAAAAGCATGGTGGCAAGCCAACTTTCCTTTTTTCAATTTCAATTAAAGGAGGTGTCCTTGAACCTAACTGCCCGAACGCAGAGAAAAGTGCACCGCCTCGTGATCGAACCGCCGTCCCGTTTCACTGCCCCTCGACTGCCGCGCAGATGGGACGGACCGGTAGATGGATGGACTGGTGGGAAATCATCCATCTCGTCCAGCTGAGACCGTAATTCCATCTCTTTGTCTCTCTCCTTTCAGGTTCAATCTGGGTTCCATTAAACTTTGGCTCGACCGCAGAGGCAACAACAACAGTGAGTAATGAAGGGCTAATTTTGAAACGGGAGATTTAATCAGCAATATTCTTCACGACCGAATGAATAGAGCCTTTTTACACTGCAAGTTCTGCAAAAATGATTCAATTACAGAGAAGTTGTTTCCCTTATTTTACTCTTAAGAAGCACACTAGCCAGTTTAAATCCTGTTGGAGCTTAAAGCACGAATTACTGGGCAGTGGATATACTGTAGGTATGTGTGTGTGTGTGTGTGTGTGTGTGTGTGTGTGTGTGTGTGTGTGTGAGCTGAAGGTGCAGACACTTTGCTGCAATGACTCACCCATTGATTTCCAGTAAAAGGTCCCAGGTTTTCCACAGCGTTGGACATGAAATAGTGCAGAACTGCTACATCAGACTGGTTCAGCAGCAAACACAAGACACAACCAATAGCACCGGAGTTAACTCCCCAATGGAAACAGCAGAGTTCAGACGCTACCAAGGCTTTGTTTTCCACCCTGTTCTAAAAATGTACGCACTCATATGGTGCATTAATGTGTCTGCCAGATGCTAAATTGGCGGATTACCCTGAATCTCCCTTGAGAGATTTATTTTTCCCGCTCTTGAACTCGAAAGGGTTTCACCCGGTGAATGTGCCATCGTACCGTTGACCGTGTTTGGTTGCAACTTGACGGGCAACATTCCTCCAAGCCGTGTGACAAATCTTGCTTTTGGGACCCAAGCCAATCGTTCAGCTCACGTCTTTCAGGCATTTTCCGCACTAGAACAGCTTCTATTAATACCAATCGTGTTTATTTCTGTGCGATCAGATCAAAACGTTCATTAGAAACATCTCGAGTGAAGTTTTTCAGATCAGCGCTTCTCAATGCAGATTACTTTTTTTGTCCCGCCAGGTGGATAATTGTATCCGCCAGGTGCAGATCAGTCAGTGATTAGGCGGCAAAGGAAAGGAAAGATGGGCGGAGGATTGACACTGATTACAGCAAGGAGTCTAAAAAGAAGAGAAGTCATGGCGTCATGTCCTATAATATCGTTGGGGTGCAACACGTGCACAGTGAAATCCGGTCTTTCCAGATGATCGATACATTTCACTGATGCATCTGTAGAAAGGATGTCACGTTATTAGGGTGTTTTTTGCACATTTTGAAGGATCAGATTAGAAAAACGGTATGGAGAACGGCAAACTTCCTCAAAACATCCTCAATTGCGGAATTTTTACAATTGCTCCAAAAAGAGTTGATGCGCTTTAATAAATATGTAGGAAACAGTTAACGCACATGACTGATGAGTCAATGTAACAGGGCCAATATCAGCTGTCATGAAAGAACAATTGAAACTTGCCCAATTGAAACAAATTCCAAAGACAACAAAGACCTTTCTCCATTCTCCTCTGTCGTAGAGCGGCCAAGGCGACTTCTTTTGTTTCCGGTTTGCAAACTCTCCTGTTTCTTTTACTGTCATATTACAGCCAAGCGTAAAGCGTAGCCTATACCTCCAACTTCTGACAAAACAATTCGTTCCCATCCAGTTGATGGAAACGCACCTTATTCGCGTGTCTTTTTTTCGGACATTTAAAATGTTTGCTTAAAGTTTGCTTGGGAATTTAATGGAAACACTACTATAGTAGCCGACTTCATGGGTTTGAATCAAAACTCTGCATAGATCTTTGATAAAAGGCCATAAACTTTCTATTTTGTTAACATTCTGTTGTATATCGGCCGCCATCCCTTCGAGCATACCAAAAAGTTCCCAAAAAAAACCCATCTGAGTGGAGAACCACCCCTTTTATTTTTAGTGCCGTCTGCTATAACCTTCCAACATCTCAGCCTTGATTAGAGGGAGGAAGTCCAAACTGAGCTTCGTTCATTTAATCTGCAACAGTGTAAAAAAACATGACCTATCACGTCAAAATAATCTGATTTCTTATTTTATTTTCACAACTTAAAAATTCCTAATTTACTTAGTTACAATCCCAATAAGTCAGTGTTTATTATCTAAACTTTTGCAGTGTTTTGAGCCAAATTAGCCTCGATCGACTCGCGTTTGCTACGTATAGCAGCTACGCTAACCCCGCAACTAGCATGAGCACAGCCCTACGAACGAACTATTGACACGATGGATAGGATGGTTTCACAACCGACCCTTCTGAACGCGACCACGTGGCCACCATTAACAGACAACAGCGTTTCATTGTTTTACTTGGTCTGGACCAAATGAACCTACAACTCAACCAATAGTCTAGACCAATGGAAAGTGTAAATTAGCTTTCCTTTTGTAGTTGCAGGCGAAAATCGTTTCCAGATCCCCATCGTAGCCTCTCTTTCCTCTACTCATCTCTTTCCAGGTGGTTTGAACCCACGCACAGACGCGAGGGACCGTGGATGCTACAGGAGACCGTTAATGGGGCAGGTAGGAACAGAAACCCCCCTTTTCAAAACAGAGGCTATAATTAGAACGAAAAGTTATGAACGTCCAATATTTAGAAATCTCCCAAATGAACGAGCCGGGCGCTCATTAAAAACCCTTCTGTCGTGATGAGTGGGGACAGTAAGCAGCACGATAAATAAGTCAGGTGAATAACAAGCAAATGATAGAAATAGAAGTTAATTCTTTATTAATACCATCTCCCATTAACTTTAAGTTTTGTCGGGCTACATTTTCTCGACGCCTGAAGGTGCCAGGAGACGGAGAGACTTGTTATTAGTTTCTTCTTCTATGTCTGACACGTCTGCGTTGCTGACCTCTCGTAAGCCTGCTCGTGAAGGTAAAGTACCGCGGTGAGACTAGATTTGTTCAGTGTCAGCATGGCGATAACTCTTAGCCACCCACCAGAAATGGCAGAAATGAAGCAGCGAGGCCAAGTTATCGCCATCAGCGAGGCCAGTGTGAAGCGTTTAGTATCGTCCAATTGACCTGCGTTCAATCTGTGGGTCAAACAATGTTGCAGTGACAGATAATATTTATCTATGTGGTGTAAACATACATACTTCGGCTAAAAATAGCTTTTACGGGAACTGTGTTGTTCCTTATTTTATCGTCTTCGGTGATGTGGTGGTTTACACTTTAGCGTCTATCTTTATCTTTTGAACCTTTTTTAACTGCTGAATCGGTTTGACGTTCTGAATATATATCTTCAGGGATTGCAGTTAGTGACAGGAAAACATAAGGAACGCCACTGTGAAGCTACAATATTAGATGAAAAGAAATGGATTTAACCTTTTAAAATCCAATGTTTTTCTGCCATTTTAACATTTCAATAATAAACATTTTGTTCTCAACAATAACCTTGAGCCCCAACAGATATTATATCACTCTCGACCTCGTATCGGCCTCGTTCTCAGTGTTTCCTATGAATTATTCGTAGCCTTGAGACACACTAACTGAAGGAGTGGATGCCGCAGTGACAGTTGGATGGATAATTGCTGACGGATGGTTGGATCGGTGGAAAATCTCCACCACTCCCCCCATGAGAGCCACACTTTAGAAACGATCCCTCGCCTCGTCTTTCCCTTCGCCCGTCTCCTCTCCATGATCACTGATGCACATACATGTTGTTGTGACCAGGTTAAAGCTAGACGGGGGGGGGGAAGGTCTGCAGCACTTCTGCCTCTGATTGACAACGTTGTTCACACAAGGGGCGACACACTTGAA
Organism: Cebidichthys violaceus; assembly: GCF_023349555.1. Taxonomy (NCBI): domain Eukaryota; kingdom Metazoa; phylum Chordata; class Actinopteri; order Perciformes; family Stichaeidae; genus Cebidichthys; species Cebidichthys violaceus. The sequence continues at coordinate 3,143,776 of NW_027176361.1, forward strand.
GAGTAAGGGTACTTTAGGGTAAGGGTTTAGGCTCTTTATTTGCATTTTTTATACAAATATGTTAAGAATATTCGTATTAGAGAAAATGGGATATATGCTTCCAGAATAACGCAACATTTATAATTAAAGATATGTCCGAATATGCACCGTCCACACGGTTATCGACCCGACAAATGCTGTGATCTGCGTAAAGCTGACTTCACCCCGGTGAAATATATCATTTAGACTTTAGCTACTGAAACCGTTATCTTAAAACAAAGATATATGATAGCAGGTGTTGTAAATATTTAGACTGTTTCGCAAAAAGTGCAACCTCTTCTTTCATTCGATCTTCATCGTGACAGAAAATGAAATCAAAACTACTGAAACAAACCAATCTAGTGAGAGGCAACGCATGAAACAATTACATTTTTATCTTAAAGCTTTTTAAAGGTGGTACATTTGATATCCACTTGAGAGAGAGAGAGAGAGAGAGAGAGAGAGAGAGACTCTGACGAGAGTTATTCAGCCACACATGACGATCTGTGTCTCTTTTATTTTTTCCCCCTCTTCCTTCCTTCTTTTAACTCTTGATAAAAGTACACAGACCCTAAAGTGAACCTGCTGTGCGGTGTCGCAGGTGACAAGTGGTGGTGACGGTCGGAGCTCCGTACTCTGACAAAGTCAAACATCGGCGTCGGGAGGGTCCGTCTGTCAATTAGGCAAGCGATGCATGACAGAGCAGCTCTCAGCCTCCACTGACCTGTGCTGCCTCGCCTCCTGTGCAACTGGGCCCTGTTTGATGGTGTGTACAAGGCCCCAAAAACATTGTGCAGCACCTGATCCTAGGAATTTTTTCTTTTTTTTCTTGGCACTGCACTGTGAAACAAAAAGGCATTTGAAAGATTCTTTCTTTACCATCGCCTACCTAATATCACCTGTCAGTGGGTTTTGTTCGGGTTTGTTTAACGTGACAAAACTGTAAAAATTCCAACAGTTTGCAGGGCTGTTCTTTGTTCGGGCTCCTGCTGCCACACACTGGGACTTCCTCTGCTTCCTCGACTTTGTTTGCTGGGCAAGCAGGACCCCAAGGCCAAGATCACTGTTTAGGTGTGGATGACAAACAAGAGGTCACAGTTTTTAATGTCCCAGGACGGGTTTCAAAGGCAGCCTGGCACACTGGGGTCCACTGAACTCGTCAAATGCATGACGGTTGGTCAGTGCCTCTCGGCGGCTGAAGCTGAGGAAAAGGGCTTTCAACTGACTCCAATGTAAAAAAACCCGCCTGCGTCATTCATTATTGAACGGTCAGAGCGACTGGATGGGTTGAACAAAACAGGATTTTCATCCAGGAGACTGCTGGTTGTGTCCCTTGTCACGTGAATAGTTGGTCAGTCAAGTTGATGTGAACCACACTCTTTTTGTAAACCAAACAAAGTGGTTTTGTTACTTCCCGTGAAGATGGAAGCTTATTTGGAAATAGTTATAGTTAGAAGAGTATAGGTGCCACTGACCAAGTGTTGGTATTTGACAACTTGGGCGTGAGATTGTTGAGAAGCTCTGCAACTCGAGAGAAGTTTGGAATGAACCGGTGGCAGCGGCCTTCAGGTTAGTGGGCACCAGGTAAACCTCTGCTCGCCGGGTTTCAGAAGAAGTTGCACTGTTTCATGTTGACAGTCAGTGTTGGCCTCTCTTGGCTTTTGAAAAAACAGCCTGGAGGTCATGGAAGTGCTGTTCCCCAAGATAGGGGCAGTAGATGATGAGTTCATCCAGGATTCAGTCGATGAAGCAGATTGTGCCTTTCAGGTCCCCCCAGGGGGGCCATCTCCATAAACCTCTGAAAGGTTGCCAGTGCCTTTAACTGATACAGGCCAAAGGGGTGAAGACCTATGTCCCTCTTCATCCGTCATGCACTGCCAACGGCGACTGCTGGAGTCGATAGTTAAGTAGAAGACAAGAGAACCGGAATCTTCCTAATGGTGTTGGCCAGTGTTTCTCGATGTTTTTCCTGGGCATCCCATCTTTTAAAAAATGACAAACCATTGCCGCCCAATTCACAATAGGCCGTATGTATAAATCGTGACCCTTCCTGACGCTTTTTACTGCCGTTTCCAAATCATATCCGCTTGCTGCGGAAGCTTTGTGTGACTTCTGTGTAACAAATGTGTGTCAGTACTTCTGTCCAGGCCCAAGGTAGCAGTGCACACATCAGCGTTCTCCTGTAGCAGGTTGCAGAACAGTGTTTTACCGTTTTGCTTTGAGTTGCTGTTTGATATTTGGATTTACTTCTAACCCAACTTCTTTTTGCATGCTTGAAATGTAAAGATGATCCTTCCCTTGCTGATACACAAAGGCATGCCAATCGTACTCTGGCCTTGATGCTGTTATTCAATGGTAGGGCCAAGGTTTGACTGCAGACCTTGGTCTTGGCAGTAAATTGTATCATCAAAGGTGAGGGTGTGAGATTGCGGTCTTATACGTGTTAATGTTTGGTCCAGTGCCTCTGCAGAATAGAGCAAAATTGACCATTTATATAAATGTTACAAATGACTACTTCAAAAGACTGCTGCTCTGATGCGCTGACACAATGTGAATTATTTTTATGCAATAAATCACACGCTTTGAAGCTCTAAAGCCTAAGGAAGCCTTACGGAAACTTTCGGATCATTATCCACATTCTACCTGCCAAAGTCTGCAAATCCCTTTTCAGCATATAAAAAAAGAGACTCAATCAAATCAACCTTGCCAGAAGTGAATAGGAATTGCTCAAAGTCTGATGTTGCGTCAGATATCCTCTGATGAAGTGCTGCCTGCTCACCTCAAACGTAAAAGATGGAAGAAATCAGGCTTAAGGGGCGTTGATAAATTCTCTGCGGCATGAGTTCAAATACTCTTACTCCGCCATTAGCGTGCACGTTGTTGCTCAGGGGAGGATTTCCAGCAAACCCGAAGAAGCGCGCCGCACGTAAAGTTTATGCCATTGGCCAAGAGTTATGAGGTGGAGACACAGATGGCAGATTGAGGGATGTGTCAAGAAACAGATGAAGAAAATATTAGCACTGCCAGCGGCTCTTCATTATACCCCACAATAAGAAAGCGCTGGACAGAATGAATACAGATGATTGTGGTTTTATCAGACCTAGATGAAAGATATCGGAGCCAGACGTGTCCATCCCCTCGGTAGTATATTACGTCGTCCTATGAAGGGATGTCACAAGGAACTGATACTTTGGTAACAAGTCAACGACAAAATTCTTAAAACTCGTACTTGGTTTATGTACAGTACCAGAGTCGGGGCAATTATTAGGAGTCGTCCTCTGGTGATCATGAATATCAAAACCAAATTTCACAGCAATCTGGACAATACTTTTGCTGCGTACCAAAACTTTTTGAGGGGGTAAGAGATTGACTTGCCATTTAATTTAGCAATTTCTCAACCTCAATGATATCAGACCTCACCGCTTTAAATCCAATTTTCTTTTAGAGCTTTGTCAATTAGCTGCCAAACAATTATGCTTCCCCATCTGTGCGTCTATTACACTAAGTTGTGGGTCATTCAATTGGAAGAACGACGTGTAAACCAGGTCTCAGCTGAGATGTACCACCTTGGAAACAAAGAAGCACATTTTCATTCCATCTTCTTTCTTTTCCAGCCTCCTCTATTGCATTAGCTGCCTCTGGACTCCACGTTGACCTCCAGCCTTGCAGCTTTTAGCCTCCGTCTCTTTTTGTCAAATTTGCTTTCAGCGAGGCGTTATGGAGCTGCTTTGTAATGCAACAGGCTGGTCACAAAGTCACAGAGCAGCAAAGGACACATTCAGACGGAGACAGGAAAGTCGGGTTGTGAGACATTTGTATGTTTGCATTTAAATATATCTTAATGTCAATATGTTCCATATGTTCCTGCACGTGTGTAACTGGGAGGTCTACAGCAATGCGAGTTGTGCTTGAAGTTATTCTTTTTTTATTATGTGTTACTGAAGGAGAATACCTTTTGTTCTTCCTTTGTTCACATGGAGTGTTTGGCTATCGCGTTTCCCTCGATCACTTTGTTCCTGACCTTTGTTTCAACACAGCTCTGTGCTCTTGCTTTTGTTCCTCGGTTGCTCTCTTCAGTGTCTTGTGTTATATCTTTCTGCGCTCTAAGAAAATGTTCCATAGTAACTACATTGTTTTACTGGCAAACTCATTATTGATGGCAACAAATAACATTTAGGAAGATGATGGCCTTTCAAATGATGATGACAACATTAATATCTCAACATCTAGTTGATGGATGGGCCTTCGTGGTCCCCAGCGGATGAATCCTTCTGACTTTGGTGATCCTTTGGCTTTCCTGGGGCGACCGTAGCACACTGGGTTAAGAGGGTCGTCGGTTCGATCCTTGCCTGGGACGTGTCCTGTGTCCCTGAGCAAGACACTGAACCCCTAATTGCTCACTGCTCCCAATAAGTTGGTGATGGGTTAAAAGCAGAGGCTAGATTTCGTATATGTGTAAAAAATGGGTATGACATATAATTTCCTTTAACGCCACCAAGTTGACAGTATTTTTTTGAATGGATCACAATGACAATTGTTTCAGATGCTCATATTCCATGACAGATTGCCCTTCATTTGTTTTTATGTAGCGCTATCACCGCGTCAATACTGTATGTTTGTTTTTTGTTTTTTTTGCTAAAACGCTAAATCTTCCTCCAAAAGGGAATATTACATCTTTCAGTCACAAAGATTCACTTCATAAATTACTAAATATACTATAATGACTATGAGTCATCCATTCAATCCAACACCTTCTGCCCTATTAAAATAAATAGTTCACATATACAGACATTTAAAAAATACAAGAAGAAAGCTCATTACAGGCTTCAGTGGCAAGGTGAAACCATCACTACTATGGAAGGACTGCGGGGGGGGGGGGGCACAGACCACACGATGTTATCCCAGTAGGTGGACTAATATGTGAGGAAGCAGGCTTTGTATTTGAACTCTACATGCTCGGATATGACTCACGCCAGGCTTTCAGCCATCCTCCCTCTCCATGTATCTCTATCCACCCTTTTTACCCCCCACCCCCCCATCCCTCTGTCCTCTCGGCCGTCTACAGATAAGCTCCTTATAAGGTCTCACGGAGGAGGAGGCTTTTACCTCCTGAAAAGGAAAATCAAAAGTGTTTCTTTTACGCTTGTGAACGGACTCTTTGGCTTAGTTAGATTAATAGAAAGGCGAGCGAGAGGATGGAAAACCTGCGCTTGAGATGAGTTTGTACCACAGCGAGCGGCGGAAATGAACATTTCAAACCCATCCGGTCACGGATAGAAGTTCATGCTGAAAATGGAGGCAGTCGTGGCTCTGCAGGTTTATTTAAAGCCTTCATTTTGTTTCCCGTTCACAAGACAAGTCCACTAGAGTGACCCACTGATGCGTTATTCATGACTTGGTAAGAAGGAATCTTCTGAGGAGTCGTGACGTTACGCTATGCTGCTGTTGTTATTTAAAATGTTGAACTCCAGGGATGCTACTTTTTCAACATTTCATCACTTTGTCAAACGCGCCGTCGTTTAACTTCCCGTTTGTCCGCTTCCCCAAACGCCAAAGCATCCGGGACTCTTTGGACGAGGAAGTCGGCCCATTGTGACGTAATCCAGTTCAGTTCGAGGGCAGCGCAGTTGTTCGTCATGAAGAAAAATGATAAGCTTGAAGCCGTGATCATCTATCGTTTGACATTCAACACGGTGCTCAACAGCCTCATAGTCCTAATTTTACACAGAAGCGTGAATGTAAACATGCATCAACGTAATGAAAGCGCTCCGTGTGAAAGATTTTAATGAGCGTGGCAATCTCGCTCTCATACATCATACATACATAGAAATGTATAACGCCCGTGTTTCATTTGTATGGAACGTTAGTGGTCGGTCACAATGGAGGTCCCTGCCTGACTGCAGCTATATATAATCTGCTCTATATTGGCTGCTTTACGGGATCAGTCTCTCTTTGAATGTGACCTTTTTATGCAGTTCGTTGTTGGGGAATGGGTTCTAACGAGTGGCTCATCTTTAAAAAAAAAAGAGCAATAGAGTTTTTACCCCCAAAATAATCCCACTAATCTGGTTTTTAATGGTGGGACAATATAAATACCAGTTTGGTAAATACCATTTTCACTCCAGGTAGATGTCATTCCAGGGGGGAAAACAATGCTGGTTGCAAAATGTTTGGAAAGTTTCAACAATTGAGATATTTTGATTTAGTTCAAACGGACAAATGATTCTCATGTCTCTAAATTAATTAGTTAATTGCATTTACTACCCTTATAAATTGTATTTTTTGTAGGACTTTTCTGCTACTACTTCTATTTTCATACTGTGCCTCAGCTATTTCATTCAGTCTCATCCCCTATCTATTGACCATCTATTGAACAAGCGTCTCTGCAGGCATCATTATGACAGCGTCTGTATTTATCCAGGGGAAGTTACAGTTGTTCGTTATTTCTTGAGGGCGATGCTGCTCTACAGTCCGGCATGTTCTCTGACTGTACTTTTTTTGGCTCTTCCCATAAAGGTTTAACTCAGAGTGTGGGGCTGAGCGGCGTTGAGTCTGAAGTCCAGCGATAAGGAAACACAAAGAGGGAAACAAAATCTGTGGAGCCTCTTGTCCTTTTGCCTTTCGGAACTAAAATATAAGCTTTAAAAAAAAAATGCAGTCTCACACGTAGTTATGTAAACTCACTCGTTCCATCTATCTTCACACACATAGCTGGCCGGGTACCTTTTGATGGATGCCGTGGTCATGAGCAAACACAGGAGACTTCCAGGAAGTTTGCCAGTTAGCAAACTTGTGCTGAGAAAAAAGCATGTTGTTTTTCTTTTGGCGATGCCCACTGAGGTTTGCCTTCGCCGCAGAGAAACAACTGCAGAGCAACTGTTCCAGGTTTTGGACTATGCACACTCATGCATGTATAGAAGTCTAGTCTAAAATGACTCTACTTCTCTCTTGATTTATTCCCTCAGTAAACATTGTAAACATGAGTTTATGGTCTCAATCTCTAGTTTACAGTCTTCTTCAATACAGCATGATGTTCATTTAGTACATTATGCTCCATTTAGAGTCAAACAGACCATAAAGTAGGGTGTGCTTTAGGGGCGGGGCTACCTTGTGATTGACAGGTCACTACCAAGGCGTTGTCCGGTCTAGGGGTTGTCCACCTTTTCATCTTCCAACTTTAAAACCTTTCACAGCGTGTTTTCCCTTCATGAAAGTTAATTGTAACCGGTTTGCTCGCCTAAAAATGCCGAATATATAGCGTTCGGTTGTACTTAGCTCCACCCTCTCTGCCACTTCTGTTCGCATAAAGCCAAGATGGCGACGGCCAAAACGTCGAGCTCGAGGCTTCGAAGACAGTCCATTAACCAATGGATACAGTCTGTGAATTTTGCAACGACATGTATTTGATTTGCCAACACAACGCCTTTTTTATTTATTATAAAACAAGACTTCTTCCTAAAACAGCAGCAAATGTATGTACACAATAATATCCCTTAGTTTGTATAAGATAAGTACAATATGAGTAGTACGTGATAGAGACATAGGGACTTTATTATAGCAGAGGAAACTAATCCAAGCTGAGTTACTATTCTTTTCATTATCTTGACCTTTTGGGCATTGTTATGGGACAAATATAAGTGTGTGTGTGTGTTGTACATTTTTGCGAAATTCATTGCAATCTATTGAAATTGGGACGCCTCCCATATTTTAAAACAGCACGAGGTCGATACAGTGCTGCCATTTCAATGGAAAGCGATTGTGCACACGTGTGTTTGCGCTACGTATTAAAACTAAATGTGTTTCCGATAAAGAGCTATAAAACAGGATGCCAACTTTTTGTCCTCTGTCCAGTTTCCAGACAAATGAAATGAAGTGAAGCTCCGCACACTTTGACTTATGAATTATATGCAACAGTGTTCAGGGAGTAAAGCCCCGGTGCAAAGCGATATAACGCTGCAATGCACCGCCTGCTTTTGACACGAGTAGTAATGAAGTGAAGGCCCGTAGCGTGTGTGTGTGTGTGTGTGTGTGTGTGTGTGTGTGTGTGTGTGTGTGTGTGTGTAACATAATGTCAGGTAACAGGATAAACAGTTGAACCGAAGCAGCGTGACAGACTGTTTTAGACGCAGGATTTGATTCATCGCTTTGGGTGGAGAGTAAAATGCGTCAGTGCACAGAGTGTGACATGGAGGGGAAGGTGGCTCAACGGTGGGAGAGGTAAGAAAGCAAATCCTCTTTTTGTATCATCTGTGTGTGTGTGTGTGTGTGTGTGTGTGTGTGTGTGTGTGTGTGTGTGTGTGTGTGTATAATGTACACTGTGAATAAAGGGATTCATAATTAGTTTTGAAGCCAAAGATATTTAAGGCAAATCCACAGTATTACAGTTAATTGTTCAAGTGTGTGTGTTCTTATACAACTACCTTAGTGGGGACACATGAGTTTTAGATCTTGTGAGGACTTCTTTGGACAGTGAGGACATTTTGGGTGGCCCTCACTTCATCGAAGGTCAACTCCATCTGCGTTCTTTTCTACGTTTTTTTCCAAATGGAAACGCCCACTCAGATGTTAGCAAACGGCAGTAACGTAGGTTACCAAACGTAAAGCTAATCAATAAGGTTGTGAATAATGTCAACGCTAGCATTAGCTGAGTCAACGTTAGCTGTGCTAAGTTTGGAAACAAGTACATTTTTGGTTTGGCTATTTTAAAGTGGGGTTGTACTTATACTCCCGTGTTCTGCAAGGTTGTAATTACTGTTTTTATGAATGGAGTCTGGTTGCTAGGTAAAGCGGCTGTGGATGGGAGTAGCAGAACAACCTATCCTAGCCTCAAATAGGCCCAAATAATAAGAATCAATATCACTTTAAGTGCACGCTGTATTTAGAGTATTTTCACCGCTTTGCCTTGCCATCAGGGACAGAGCCAATATCTTAAGACCTGTTTGTTTTTTTGTAGCATTAAGTGACCGGTGTGTTGGTCAAGGGCTAATTACAATAAATAAAGTAGGTGGACAACCATTTTCCATGGAGAGCCAACAGTCTCATTCAATCAGCCACTAATTAGCACTCCTTTAAGTGAGTCGAGGAACTCGCCTGTAAATTACTTGCGGGGCGATTAGATGTTTGCTCTCCGTGGCACATCGTTGGCAAAAATACATAAGTAATAAACCTTTAATAGATAGATAAATGTGAATATTTTAAAAAATACAACACTTTAGGGTTTTGCACGTGACAGACTTGACTGCTGCAACTCTAATCTGCATGCTTCAACAGCATGAATACATCTAGAACAAGAAGGATCCCAAATATCACCTCTGGCTGCAGTGCAGCTTGAAATTTCCACACAGCAGAAGGCTTTTTTTTTTTAAATACAAAGATTTTCAAGAGCTTGTTTGAATTTCAGACCTTGTTGAGGCGTCACGATGTGTGGGATCAGGAGTCAACTTGTGCTCGGTGAAGCGAGTCGGAGTCTGCAGTCTCTCTCTCTCTCTCTCTCTCTCTCTCTCTCTCTCTCTCTCTCTCTCTCTCTCTCTCTCTCTCCCCCCCCGTCCCTCCCTCATTTTCTCTCAGCTTCAGTAAGGAGTCCTTTATCGCTGTTTCTCTCTCATCCCCTCCGCGCTCTGGACTCCGGTGTTCAAACTTTCCTGAAAGGAGACGGATATATTTCAACATCCCACAACCCCCCCCCCCCCCCCCCCCCCCAACCCACCCCCCCACACACACACACTAAATTAACCCGCTGTGTTGCTGTTGCCTGGAGCTTAAAGTGGGATTTATTGTCGTTTATTTCTCCTGTTTTTGGCGCAGGACGCGTCTCGGTGCGCAGCGGACCAAAAAAAAAAAAATGGACCGCGGAACGTGTCCGGTGCGTCCGCACTGGTTCCGTGCCGATGTGACAAACTGAAAGAGAAATCCAGACCCTGAGGTGGACCCGAAGCCGCGCTCACCGTCCGCTCTCCTTTTCTGCTCTGGTTCACAGCTGCGGGCTTCGCGCGCCACGCGGAGACACTTAGTTTCCTCAACCCGAAGCGAGGACGCGGACATACCGGAGCAGACAGACGAGAAGGATGTAGCGCTTTAACAAACACAAGCAGAAGAGGGACATCACAAAAACTGCTGCGACGCGGGAGGAACAGTCGGATGTCCTCGCGGGTGAGTGAATCTGCGTCCCTCTCTGACCATCGAAGGATGAGCATATTTGGCGTCCGTGTCTCCTTTTGGACACGGACGGTCAGCGCGTGGAGGTCAGAGTTAATGTGTGCAGAAATGCGAGGAGGGGAAAGTTGGTGACAGTGTAGCTCACAGCAAACCTCTGAAAGGACGGACATGTTTGGACTGAATTAGAAACTTTGACCACATCACATTTAGAGTCCGTTAAAGATGAGAATGAGACAGAGACTAGAGGTAAACAGAACGTGTTTGTGATAGTGGAGACTTGACTGGGTCGTTGGATTCACAGGTGGATGAGAGTTTTTTTGGGGGGAGATTTGCGAGAGCCGCGTTTTTACGCACCGCATCGTGTGTTGCGCCGCAAACCCCCCCCCCCCCAAAAAAAAAACGCCCTTTTTATGTGATCTAGTCCGGTTTTGAGTTTAAAGACAATTAATGAACAAGCCCCCACGGGTGCGTTTCACAATCACGGAAGCATTGGGAATAATCTGCGCTCAAAGTACAGATGTGCACAGATGTGTCGCTTTGGTCTAAGAGGACATGGACAGAGTCGACTCAATGTCATGTTGTTGAGATGCTGCAGATTTCTCAGAGGGCGTGTTTCGCTTCTCTGGACGTTTGTTGGCGGCAGGGTTTTGTTCCGAGAGGGTGTGGCAGTTCGCGCGTCCATCCCTCTGCTCCGCTCTGGAGGTTCTCTGCGCCTCTTACCTGCGCCAAACTGTGAATGAATTCATCTAGCTGCGTGTGCGCGCGTGTGTGTGCGCGTGTGTGTCTGTGTGTGTTTATTCAATGAACGTCCCGCTAATCCATCTGTCTCCAGGGAGGATTAGAGCTCTCGGGACATTTTGGGACCTGATTTATTTATTTATTTATTTTTCTTTCTCCTCCGCCTTTCAGCGACACAATCTGCGAGACCGAACCCGCCGCTTCCTTCAGTTCCTCCCCCAGAGACCGAGCCACAGGTGCCATTTCGTGCTCTTGCAAGATTTTGGCGTTTATTTTTAGCACACCCAATGTTGTGTTGGCCTAAAACTCAAACTCCTGACACGTGTCAGTTACCAGCTCACCTGGAACTATTTGACACGAGACTCGAGGCAGATTTTTGGATACCCTTCAAATCCATTTGTATTCAGGCTGTTAAAGGAGTCGTAAAGCCTCATTTGGATGCATGATAGGACTCCGGATTGTCATTTATCATAGCCTGGATGCTCTCACTCCCCAATTCTCTCTCTCTCTGTCTCTCTGTCTCTCTCTCTCTCTCTCTCTCTCTCTCTCTCTCTCTCTCTTTGTCTCTCAGCTCAATTCACTCTCCCTTTTTCAGTCTCTCTTCAAATATCTCCAGTTCTACATGCTTTTCTTGGCATGAAACTGGAAATAGATGCTCTCTCTCGCTCTCTCTCTCTCGCTCTCTCTCTCTCTCTCTCTCTCTCTCTCTCTCTCGCTCTCTCTCTCTCTGCAGTCTTCCATATATGTATTGTTGGTTTAGCATGGCTGTCACACTGCTGAGGGTTTGATTCCCAGTTGGCATCAAAGCGTCACCCTCTCCCCAACTCGAGGTCCATATTTCTATTTTTTCTTTTGTTACAGAAACATGCTCCGGCGGTATTGGTATTCCCGACACGAAGCTGCCTATTTCACGCCGTAATATTGTTTCAGGCGGAGGTTGGCGTTCTGCTTGGCGAATCATTTCATTCATCAGGCTTAAAAAAAAAAAAAAAAAAAGCTTTTTTCGCTGAAAGTTGGATCCATTGACAATCATGGATGTCTGAGATGATTTGAAGAACAATTTATATCCCTCTGGTCTCACTTTTGACGCTCACGCTGAAGGAACCGTCACGTGGACAGACAGACGGCCGCCAAATGGATGATGGGGTTTTTTTTCAGGCGAGCGAAAAAGGTCCATGGCCTCAGGGGACATGTGACGCTAGATGAGGCGCTAACCACACGCTAACCACGGACAGACATGTTTACGTAAACATGCCTCTCCGTCTCACACACATGGAGGTGTACTCCATTTCGCCTCAGGATGCCCCTTTTGAAAAGGTCACATCTATCCATCTCACCTCTCATTTCATTCACACAGTTAATCAGAGTGGATCAGCAGGCTTGACATATTGCCGGCAACTGTGGTCATTTCATTCCTTAAATGGGAAAAAAGACAGTATATTGTGTAAAGGCTGAATCCGAATGGCTGCGCAGGAAAGAACAAGAGCTGTCTGGATGAGGTCAGAGTGCCGGAATCCAGGAGGAAGATAGATTCCGTGGGGGAGCTCGGTAATTCAGGGAATGAAATGAAATGGGATCGTGTGGAGGGCCGACTCGTTGTCGCTCCCGACTCACCAAACACAGACACTTGGTCAGTGTTGCTCAGTGTCTGATACCTCTGAGACTCTCCAATGAGATCTGTCTACTTTATGATTGGACAGCCAGGGCAACTTACACAGAATGAAGAGCAACACAGTTTGTGTCGGGCGGGTGGGAGGGGAGGTTGGACCTGTTTTACCTCGAGTGTTGTTATTAAACCTCCTGCTTTACAAACGCCAGTCACGTAAGAAACTTAGTTATTTTAAACCTATAACTTGTTGCGTAAGTAAACCTGAAAACTAACTGAACCTACATTGGACTTTTATTTTGAAAAGACACTTTGCATGTAACGGAAAAAATGTATGTGTCCTTTGAACACGTTATTTTGAAAATATGTATTTATTTATGTAAAGAGCAAAAACTGTACGTTTCCTGTGAACACGGAAGTTTATTTTGAAAAGACTGTGTAACGAGCGGAAACTGTACAATTCAAGTAATCATGGAAGTTTATTTTGAAAAGACACAATTTATGTAATGAGCCAAAACTAACATGTGAGGTGTGTTTTTGTCTACAGGCGCAGGCGTTTGTATCTTTGTGAGGACCAGTTAGGCTTTTAGCCCTTGTGAGGACATTTTTCTGGTCCTGGTCTGTTGGAGGCTGAAGCTTTGTTTAGTTTTTTGTTTTTTTTAGATTTGAGGTTAGAATTAAGGCAAGGTTATGTTTTGGGGCTTGGATAGTGTGTTTTCAAAGCATCGGAACGCTTCAAAGTGCTTGTCAGAGCGTTGACCAAGTGTCTGGCCTGACTACCTGCACACCCATCACACATAACGGATCGGATGGGCTTCAGACACCCGCTCACCCAGCGGCAGGTGTGCAAAGGTGTAAAAGTAGACGTTTGAGTTTGACCTTCCCTCTCAAGACAACTACTTCTGTCAGATTGTGTGTGTGCAGCTTAGTGTGACATCATTTGGAACAACTGTGAAGTGTTTTGTCTAGAGGTGTGCTTAGGCAACACTTTTGCACAGACTAGTTTGTTTCATTTCTGTTAACAGTTGTTCTTCGGACAGTATTGTGTCGCCTGCTCTTGTAGAATTTGACCGTGGTTGCGTGCGGTGGTGAGTGCTGGTATTCTTCGTTAGTGTCCGTTTGGGTCCGACAGCATTGGGACTGATACCAGTGATCCTTGGGTACCTTTCGGATCGACTCTGACTCTGCTCTCAATTCATCCACGATGGGTTTCAGGTAGGTTTTCCCCCACAGGTCCTTTTGGGATCAGGTCGAACATTTTGAATCTGTGAAGACCTCCGCTTGGGGAAATAGAGGTAAAATCATGAAGAACACGAAGCGCAGTTTCCTTTAACCTTCGAAAGAATACTGCTAGAAGAGTTTTAAGGCACAAACAAATCCTGGCTCTCCACTATCGTGAGAGTGAACCTGAGAGCAAGATAGGCTTCTTCATATGTTCGCAATGAGGATCACCTGCTTTGCTTTTCATCACTTTCAAACTCTGTCGTTCTGAATGAATCTAACCTGCACCTCGATTGCATGGAGCCCCCCCCTCCCCCCCTTGCATTGTTCCCTCACGAATCAGATTCATTCAGCTTTAGCTGTCGTCCACACGCATGGCTTCCCCACGTCCTCTCAAGTACAGAAGCACAAACTCCGGTGTGTTTGTGTTCAGCCGTGATTGCGGCACTTGATTCAGTTGTTCAGTCAGAAGAGGATTTCGTCTGGCTGAATTGCCTGAGTGTCTCCCGGCCCGAGACCCAAAAGATTAAAGTGACAATCAGTCATGTGAAGCAATAACAACCACTGCCTCCATCACCGCCCTCTCTCTGTAGACCTGCAACCTGACCAGGGGGCCGGCGGGGGGGGGTTCAACCTCCAGCATTGGGTTGGCGGTAGACAAACCTCATCAATTGCCAATCAATCCCTCTAGCTGCTGCTGCTGTGTTGCTTTCCTCCCTCCGAATGGAAAGCGGAGATAAGAATAGAGGCTTCTCGAGTCTGATTACATCTTTCTCGTAATGGTGAGGGGATGGTTTTTTTGTGTGCGGCTGTGTTTGCAAATTGGGATTTTCCAGCTGCGACAGCAGCTAAAAGACTGACTGGAATTCTAAGTGAGCGAGAAAACAAACAAAGTGACGTCCATCTTTTTAAAGTCCCTCAGCATGAATCTAGGTAACTTCAAAGCTCCCTCTGGCATTTAACAGTCAATTTACAGACGATCCTACTGTCTGACTACCTGCTCCTTGTGTTCCCTTCCCACATTTTAAAGAAGAGCATCTTTGATTGTAAGGTATCGTGTCTTTGTGAGTCGGCAGAACAGTTCATTGCCTGCGGTGATAAAAAGGGGGGGGGGGGGGGGAGGAGTATATCTTCATCGAAAGAAGAGCAAGGAACGACACCGAAGGCTTTTTGACGATTGGACTGGTTTCGGCAAGACTTTGGTTGACGGATCGTTCGTCCAATCACCTGTTGCAAACTTTTTGTGTAAGTGCCTGCCCCCTTTTCCTCGATGTTTCCAATGACGACCTCTCAGATGGTTCTGTGTAACAAACCATCTGGCTGGCTTGTCGGGTTCCAAATGGTCCTGCTGTATGAAGCCATTACTCTTCTGGTTGGAGGTAGATTTATAGGATCCGGGGGGGGGGAGCAGAGAGGCTTTGTCTGGTTTAACGTGTCCGGAGTGGTTCGGGATGATTGAAATAAATGGATGGAAGTCGGAAATATGAAAGGATAGAGTAATAATCCAGGATTTATAGAGCTGAACTTGTGATGCAGAGATGTCGTATCAGCCCTTTCGCATTCTTGATTTGGTTTAAGCGGTCTCGCGGTTGGATTCAAGGCTTCGGAGACCTCCCTTTAGAGGGACAGCAGGCAAAACGGGACCTTTCATTGCCGAGATCAAATTATCCCACGCAATTCCAGAGAGCGGACGACCATCTGTTATGACTGCAAAGACATGAACGACCATTTGCATATTCAAAAAAGCCTTTAATAAAGGCTCAGTCATGCTGGACCTTTAACCAAATGGCCGAAACAACTCTTCCAGGGATTGGAGGAGGTATCGTGTTTATTCCTTGGGCCATCGGAGGGATTTTATGAAGAATGCATTAATGTATTCGTCCTGCATACTCTTCGGTTGCATCATTGATTTACTGCTTTGTTTTACAGCCAACTTGGCTCCTTATTGCCCTGCATGGGGTTTCCTTCCTTTTATGATCCTTCCCAAGGCAGTTTTTTCTTATTAAATATTTTACTGCTAGAGTTTTTGGTGCCCACTTGGGGGGGATGGCATTCCTCTTTTCTATCTAATATGGTCCTGTCAAACCCTTTGACTTGTTTGAAGAAACACTTTTTGAACTGCTTATGAAGGATTTAAATTTGAGTATTGCTAAACAAATGAATGGTTTCACAGCAGGCCATTTTCTAATGCCCTCTTTAGATTTTTAAACATTGTTTCTTGGTAATGAGGCCAACATGCATTATAACCAAACTAAAATGACTGAATTCATAGCTCTTCTTTGTCTTGATCTTTCTACTTCAACTCTTTTTCTTTTATCCCAAGTCACCTTTGTATTCTACGGTATTATCAGACTCGTTCCCAGTTTTGCGTCAGCGCAGAACACTTTAATGATTCTGAATAGTTACGGTCAACGCTACGAATAAAAGGATCTCTTATCGCCGCAGAGGCCTCAGGCTAAAGGAATGTTGAGCCAGGTACCTACACTACATACAGTCTTATTTTAACGTTTAATCACCGAGACCTTGAATGTCTTTATACTCTTTAAACCTCTTGAGATGTGAAAAGGTTATCTGTGTGAGAGAACAGTAAATACGCGATTAGGAAAGTTGAAACCGCGGAACAGAAAGCAGGATAAAGGGAGCGAGAAAAAGGATATAGATAAGAAAATTAGAGAATAAGTGAGAGAGCTAGGAGGGTATTAAAGTAGTTTGTGACTCTGTGTGTTGACCTTTCGTTTTGTCGAGCTGTCTCTCAATCTGGCTTTTAAAACCACAAGGTCAACAGGGGCAGTTATAATCCACTATAATCCCAATTTACAATCTCTATCTATAGATGTAATTACCCGAGTGTTAAGAGCTTAAACCGGTTTGATTTTGTGCGAACCGACTGAACCTGAATTGTGTCATTGTGACATGTTCTGGCAAATTGAAAAGCCCACGTCAGCGACCTGGGCCCAACAACATCATGGCGCTTAATCCATTTTGTGTCACATTAATAATAAGCAATGACAATTAACGTGATTAATATACTATTGTGTTTATAAATGGACTCACAGAGGCGCCAGTGTCTGGCAGGCCATACCGGTCCGGTCCGGTCCGGTCCGGTCCGGTGTGAATTAACATCAAACTCTTCATTGGTTAGTATGAAACAGCCAATAGGGAACAACTGAAGAGAGTTTCATGGCATGCTGCAAGAATGAGTCTTAAAACCCGTAATTGAGTTAGCATTCTTGCCATTTAGCATGTTAGATTCTGGTTCTTTTGCTTTAAGAGAGTTGAATTGGAAACTTTTCAGGAATTTGCTCACGCTCTGCATTTTGACCAGCGCTCGCGTTAAAGTCCAAGTTAGGGATGCGGCTGGCCGACACAAGCAATACAATCAGATACGCCAATAAACCAGAACATCAGACAAAGAGGAAGAAACTATTTTCAATCAGGTAAACATATATTTAATTGCTGAGGCATACATTTCTACGTTTCTAACTGCAAGATCTGACCTGTAACTTCTAATCTCTACATGTTAAAGGAAACATTTAAATACCTAAATATTGTTCTCGGCTGATGTGAAACGTGTTGCTGTACTGAATACACGTTATCACATCTCTTACACACTTCAGCGGTGGAATAACTCAAATATCTGGAATGACTGAGGCGAACGAAATCAGCTCATTTGAATTAGTCATTCAGTCTATGCAACAGTCTCAATGAAATACATAATCAGTTAAGGCAAGTTCAGTTTATTAGGTACACTGAGCTCAAACTAATGTGGTCTAATTGCAATAAATCCCATCTTCATGCAGGTTGTAATGTTCAGTTCTTGTTGAAACTGTTTAAGAGAGCTTTTGAAAGGATGTAGTTTGTGGTTCTGACCTTTTTCAGTCCCAACAATGTGCATAATCAATATCGTCAAGTTCAGTCATATGGCTGTAGAGGATACTTCAATGTATTCCAGCATTAGTGGAACAAAATCCTTTGACACATTCCTGCTTTTTTAGAACAAGCTACTTTAATATAAGACAGCCTCATGAGAAAAGCATACTCAAATATATGCAAGCCTTTTTTTTTAGAAGAAGACACTTCAATATATTCTAGTCTTACTGGAACACGATCCTTTGATTATACATTATACATTATATATTTATTATTATTACATATTATAGGAACAAGATACGTCCGTATGTTCTGGATAAGTCCTTATTAGATTAGTCCTTTTAGAACAGGATACTTTCATATACTTTAAGTGTGTTATAATAAGACACTTTAATGTCTTCCAGCCTTATTAGAACTGGATGCTCATTAATCCATCTAACAGATTAACACTTGTAATGTTGTAAAAAAAAAAAAAAAAGAAAAAAGAAAGGAACCTGGAATCATCTTGGACCAAGATGTTTCCCAACAACAAATCCGAGGTGATACTCCGGCATCACATTGTGCCGTTACAACTCCCCTGCAGCGTCCTTTGAAATAACATGTAAGTGCGAGGTAAAGTGCGAATTGCATCCCATATGGCTCCTTGTAGATTTCCCACTATCTTCCTCTCATTCGTATATATATATATATATATATATATATATATATATATATATATATGCGCCTTTCTGACTGCAGTTATTTTACAATTTTTTGCTTCCTGTTTGATCTCCTCTCAGTGCTCCGGGCGGAGGGGAGACGGGTGGGAGTGCGCTCAATGCATGCATCCCGTTCATGCTATAGGTGAAAGTCAAGGGATGTGGGCGAACAAGGGGACGAAATGGAACCTCGTGAAGCGATTCAGCTTTAAAAACATACACGAGACGTACATAAGTGGGTTTACGATTACTGTCATATGTGTGTGTGTGTGTCACCGCATAAATATATGCAAGGAGATGAAGGGAGGATAAAAGGAGGTAAAGGAGGATAGATGCATTTTACCTTTGACACCTGGAAAAAAAGAGCAGCTTGGTCGGTCAGCGTTGGGTTTAGTTTTTACTAATGTGTGATGGTTTTTCGGCCTGTTTCTGTCGCCCGCGTTGCTTTCTTTCTAACGCTGTTTTATTACTGCCTCCTTGGCCGGTTCCCTCTCTCTCGACAGATATCATTTCATCTCAACGAGACGACTGGGTTAATAACGGGAATTAAAGATGAGAACGGGTCGGCAATGGCAACCTTGGCGGCAACCTCTGTCAGATTTCGGCAGATCTCCGATCCCCGTTCTCCGATGAGCCGTGAAAAAAAAAAAAAAAAAAGAGCCGCGGTGCAGAGAGGTGTACGACAGCCAGCCGGTGTGTGTGTGTGTGTGTGTGTGTGTGTGTGTGGTCGCTGCGGCATCTGTGTATCACCCAGATGGTTCATGTTCATACGATACAGTACAGTGATCACCGCAAACAAACCCGCTCCGCATTCATATTCCCCTCCAGACTTTTTTTTTATCAATCTGTGCTCTCAAGTAGAGAGGACGCGTCTTCCAGAGCGTGTTCAACATGCTCCTGCAGTACATTGTAGTAGTAGTAGTAGTAGTAGTACACGTATGTAGTCAAGGATCATTTGTGTTCATTGTGCCACACAGGGATGCAGACGGAGCCCATTTGCAACACAAGAAAAACAAAACAAAATAAAAACAGAAGTGCATTCCTGAAGTGCATTTGTTCTGAATTTGAATGTGTGTGTATGTGTGAGTGTTTGCTGTTTGCACTGCAGACCCAGCAGGGAAGTGTTTTAATGAGGACAAGGCAACATACAACAAATCCAAAGTCTTCCTTCTTACGTTCTTACTCTTATAGTCTTAACTTATGTCACTTTCCACCAATGACACCAGTCGGTTGAACCGAATAGTTGGAAGGTTCATTCATAAAATTGACTCCTTGTCTATTCGTTCTGTTTAAACCTGGAATTTAAATATTAAAAGTCAATATTTCCTCTTTGGTAATTCTGCAGTCACTTTATTCAAATTGAGGATAGAAGATATTCGCCGCATTTGACGCCAAATTTAATCCAATTTGGATTAAATGAACGGACGTAAACTTCAATACTGATCCATAATGAATAGTGTGGGATTACTATTCCTCATGTCAGGTGCTATTTTGTGACGTTTGAGGTGACGCATAAAAAACAAAATGGACGTTGACGTTTGTTTGACTTTTTCGCTCTTTATACAACCTCACCTGACTTTGTATCGAATGAAGCGTCGCTATCTGACAACCTGGGGATGAGACCGAACACACACAACTGTTATTGCTGCAGACTTTTGGGTTTAGCCGGCTAACAGAAGCACGCTGACACACACACACACACACACACACACACACATTCAAACACACATTTTTACACTACAACACATGACACATTTCCTGTAAGTCCCAGAGGGATCCTGGGGAGTTTCTATCACACAGAAGACTTTGCTTCACACCTGTCAGTGTGTGTGTGTGTGTGTGTGTGTGTGTGTGTGTGTGTGTGTGTCTGTGTGTCTGTGTGTGTGTGTGTTGTGGCTAAGCAGCATTGAGACTTCCTACAATTCCCTGATGTCATTTGTCAAGTGTTTGAGGAGCTTGAAATATAGATTAGTCAGAACATACACACACACACACACACACACACACACACACAATCTGATAGACTGTAAGCACGTTGCATAAATTAAACTAAATAAAATTGCATAAGATTGCAAGAACAAAACTTACGACTCTCGTGCCAGTTTGTCTTCCATGTTTATGTCTCTCTCTCTCTCTCTCTCTCTCTCTCTCTCTCTGTCTCTCTCTCTCTCTCTCTCTCTGTCTGTCTGTCTGTCTCTCTCTCTCTCTCTCTCTCTCTCTCTCTCTCTCTCTCTCTCTCTCTTTATAGTTTGTTTTGATGTGATTAACGTTCTAACCTGCCGTCTTGGGCAGAAATCACATATTAAAAATACGAGATATTTCCCACCAGCCTCCACAGCCCCCCTGTCGGCGATTCATCTCCCTCCCCTTCAGTTCCTGAGTGTGCTCTCTTGCAATCCTTCAGCCGTCCTCCACTGAATCCCTCCATTGTATCCCCTCTCGTGATTCTTTCCCCTATTCCCCTGCCGTCCTCTCTCTCCTTCACTCCTTATTCCCTTCATCATTTCCCTCCATCCCTCACCGCTTCCTTCTCCTTTCAAACCTGCTCCTTCATTCATCTTTTACTCTCCCCACATCCCCTCTCTCATCCTGCTGCCATTGTCTCTTTTTAATCTGTGCTCTGTCTGCTCTCTCTTCCTGGCCTCCTCCTCCTCCTCCTCCTCTCTTCTTCCTCTCTCGCTCTGTATTCTACCCACCTCTCCTCTGAACTCTTAAGGGATCATCCTGCAGTGTGAACGAGTCTGATCAACACATTCTCACACCTGTGTCGCTCTACGCTCCCCCCTCAATATTCGGTAAGAGCGTGGTTACCTTGAGTTCGCCGTTCTGGCCGTCGCCATCTTGTTTTTTTGCAACCAGTGAACTGAAGTGACCATATTCAGACTGAGGAGGAGTGACGTAGAGACGCCGTATACGGCTCTGGTAGCGACCTGTCAATCAGCGTGTAGCCCCGCCCCTAAATCATCCCCTGCTTTATGGTCTGTTTGACTCTAAATGGAGCATCATGTACTAAATGAACATCATGCTGTAGTGAAGAAGACTGTAAACTAGAGATTGAGACCATAAACTCATGTTTACAATGTTTACTGAGGGAATAAATCAAGAGAGAAGTAGAGTCATTTTAGACTAGACTTCTATACAACCAGAGGAGTCGCCCCCTGCTGGACACTAGAGAGAATGCAAGCAGACACTTCGGCCTTGGCTTCCCTTTTCAGAACCAGAGGTTGCCTCCCTGGTTTACACTGGAGTTTGCATTCAAATACTAAAGTGTGTCTCTGTACGTCGGCGTCAGACGTAGTGGACTGACCAATCTTCTGTATTTGACACATTGAGAGTGAGAACCGGCTGGTCTGATACTGTTGCCACAAACACTCAGTACACCACCGTTTCCTTTTCTCTCTCTCACACACAAACACACTCCCCCCACACTCACACCTTCTCTGGGTAGCCCTCCCTCTTTGAAGGTGATGTGCTTTGGGGATTTGTCTGTTCCACATCTTTTTGACAGTTTGACACACACACTCACACACTTCAGCGACCATATACGCCGCCAAGCTCAGTTTACCAGCTAAAATACTCTTTCGCTTGTCAGTTTATCAACTACACAACTCCTTCACCGTCTCCCTCTTTACTTCTTCCTCACACACACACACACACACACACACACACACACACACACACACACAGACACACACAGACAGACGTAAACACACACATTAAAGTGTGCATGGCTCAAGTTGCGTAAAACGGATCTTAGCTCGCCGAGGTTCTAGGGTTTCAATTCCCAGTGAAAGTGCCAACCAGACAGTATGCAACGTCCCTTCCAAGCGGCATGAAACCCTGATGTAAAAACTCCATTAAGCCAGCTTAAGTGAGCGCCATTAATCACAGGTACTTAACCTTTGATGATGTCACTCACACACGCATTCGCGGATTTTATTGGTCGGGGCCACTTCCGTCTCGATGCGCCGTTACAGTGCAATTAGCCTTTGCATTGATTTGCCGTGTCGCAGCCGATTGTGTTTGTCTGCGACGAAAACTGTCAAACAGAAGAAATCAGTGTTTGCTGTTTTTGTTGCTCAGGTTAGATGTGAGAGTCCTGGTGATCTGAGGGTCACTGGCTCGAAAAAACCCACCCGTGGAAATACAATTGAGCAAAGCTTTGGCGCATAATCACCATGTTACACTCGCTGTTATAGCCGTTGAAATCATGGTCGGTTCCCTTTTTGTGTCTTTACGCTTGGTATTAATAATATGCATCTCCAGCGTCCACATTGAGATCCAGCTAAAAACAGCCAAATAGTTCACACGAGCGATAATAAACGCGTTGAATTACCACCCGAATCCCAAAAAACTTCCAGCTTTAAGCTTTAAAGTGAAACACAATTATCAGGACTAATGACTGAGCACCGTGGACACATGGGAGAAGTTTGCCTTCAGCGCTTAATGCCAGAAATCGCTTATTTTAGGCAACAAACCTACCTGGTTAGGTTTAGGAAAGAATCAACTTTGGGGTTAAAATAAACCCTTTCTGGCAGAAAGCCCTGAAGGCAAATTTCTTCCATGTGCACACCTCGGAGATTGCTTTGTGTGTTTATATTTTTGAGAGCTAGAGGGGAAGAGAAGGCGAAAGGTGCACTATTGCATAATTAATAACATACTTATACCGCTTCTTTCTCACTTTTTGACCCATCCGCCCAAACCTGTGACATTTTTTTAAGCTTACTCAAACGTTTTTGGGTCGATCCGCACGTTAGCATGTCTATGCTACGCTAGCTACTGATGGTACACTGAATGTATACACATGCTGCTTATTCTTCTTGATGATTGAAAGAGTGAATAAAGAGCTACCCGGCTCTCCTTTGAAACAACTCCCCGATCAGAATCATTGATGTAATGGACACACAGTCCAGCTGGTGATTATTAAACTTTAACTTGACCTGCAGTGCTGTTTCAGTTTCTCCTCACACATCCCCACTTAGCTGCTTGCCTCGACTTCTTCAAACTCCCCCCCCCCCCCCCCCAACATTGCATTGTGCTGCACTGATTAATAAACCATGAAGAGAATGCACCATTTGATTGATCAATGGCTGTCATCTTCTGAGCTGATTCTGACAGAACCCCACACATTTTGCGTCATAAATTTGTTGAGATTAAATTTAGGTTGTAAAAGTGATTATTTATTTCAACATTAGCAGTATTTCCAGTCCCAGCTATTGTCAAGGGGGGAGGGGGGGGGGCTATGTTATACTGTGCTTCGGCTTGATTTATTTCTCCTTCAGTACTTATTTACTACATCTTGTAAATTACAGTCTAAGTCTTCAGGATATCTGAATTAGACCTCTTGCTTGTACGTCAAGAAAAATTGCAAAAACGTCCGTTCCTCTCGTTGCATCGCAAGTACATGTGTGCTGATGTCAGTGGAGATCTTGGTCTCTCTGCTATTTCTACAATTAATATCTTTAATTTATGATTCCTTGGTGCAAAATTGCTGTAGACGCTTAAAACAGATGTTAACCACAAAAATTTGAAGTTGCTGAATTTGTCGAAAGTTGTCGCTGCAACAAATCATCATTATCTACATTTTACAAGCCAAGATGGACACATTTTATATGGCCAGTGGCTGAGCTTGAGGCTGGATTTCCCTCTCAATCCACTAATGTTCATATCGAGCTGCCAAACAGTAGAGCTAAATTTCATCTCTGCAACAGGGAATTGCAAGAAAATGGCATTTGTGTTCAACCAACCGTACCTGGATAAAGTTTTAAAAAGGCTAAAACTCCGAGATTAGCATGTAGCATTGCAATCGTTTAAGCTGAATATTGGATTACGGTTTTCTTTTTATACTCTGTCTTGTCTTAAACATCTAAAAGAAGGCTTGGAAACTCTGAGATGTGTCTTTTTTTTCTTTGCCAAGGATTGATTGACTGCGCCCACCAAAGCAGAGCCGGCTAATATTCCCCAAGTCAAATCCCCTCTACATCTGGCCCCCAGCCAGACGAAAGCAACCGCTCAGACAGTGTCTGGAATGGCTTAGGGAGATTTCAGCTCCGCTTTAGATCTGCTGCACAAGTTTATGCCCTTTCGTTTGTGATGCGTGAAGACAAAAGGGAATATCCTCCCGTAACGGCCTGACTTGACTTCACATGGCGAGAATTTACAAAACTCGAAAAAACAAACAAGGAATAGATTTTTATCTGTCTTTCGAGTCTACTTCACTTGATTAATTATTCATAGAACGGTTAGAGTCTGGAAATATTCATCTGGCACCAATACAAAAGTGTGTTTATAGAACGTATTTGTTGTTTTGCACATTCATTATTATACGTTTGCAGTACATGAGCACATTACACTCAAACACTGCAGTAGCAGTGCAGTAGTAGTGCTTTTTTCCACCAGTCAATTAAAAACAAAAAAGAAAACTACTGCAAATACACTGTAAACTCATCTATTTATGCAATTCTGTATATTCAGAAGTCTGTGTGAGTTAATTAGATGAATTTGATTTGGGTAACGAACAATTTTGATGCCATTTAAACAAATCTGATCGTAATTAATGGACTAAATTGTTCTATCTCGTTCTTTGTGTCCCACTGGCTAGCTAATTGGCGCCGTTGCGCGCTGTTAGCACTGTTTGCGCGCTGTTTGTAATGTTTGCTGTTAGCACTGTTTGCTGCTAGCACCGTTTGCTGTTAGCACCGTTTGCTGTTAGCACTGTTTGCTCCTAGCAATGTTTGCGCGCTGTTAGCACTGTTTGCTGTTAGCACTGTTTGCTGTTAGCACCGTTTTCTGTTAGCACTATTTGCCGACACATCAGTGTTTAGAGCCGTGTGCATACAGGCAATCCAGGCTCTATGGGTTTGGACTGCTGTGGTATTGGCCAATCACACGTCTCATTAAATTAAAGAACTCTTGCAGTGATTGAGTACCAGAAAAAACATAGAAATAGTGTTTTTTTCCTATCTGGGCACAAAAAGGATCAATTGCAATTATTGTTTGACTGGATATTCAATATTACTTGGCACTGGGTCATTTCGGTCGATACCTTTTAAGTTATTGAGTTCCAATACCGAGCCATAGCATACGTTGGCTGCATATATACTGTATCTGGAGAAGAAAAAGTCGAATGTGTTGAAAGAATATAAATGACATTGGAAAAACGACGAAGACAACAAAAAAACGCTCAATTTCTTTTTCCACTGCAATCAAAAGTGTCATCTAATTCCCTATTTTGGAATTACAAAAAGACACAAGGGCAATCAGTGAAAGAGAGAGAAAACAGCAGATGGTGAGAGAAAAAGAGAATGACTGTGAGAGAATGCCAAGGGCAATAAATCAGAGAAATAGACAACAAGCAAAGGAAAATAAAAAGGAAATTGAGACAGACAGCTTAAACTAAACATCAGCCAAGGTCTTCTCAAAGTAGCATCTCTCTAACAGCGAGTGAATCAGCCACTCCAAACAAAGACATCAATACACATCACTTTTTATCAAGAAGAGAAGACATTCTCAGTGGTAGATAAGTTTAATCACTGCGGTGGGGAAAATGATTTGAGCACATTCACCCAAGTACTGTTTAGTTCAATTTTGAGGATACTATTTACACCTCACCATTCATTTGAGTTCTGTAGCTGCTAGATCATTTGCAAATTCAGACTTTTTAACAAATCATACGATCAATTTAGGTTAGCTTAAACTCAGTAAACAACCCAACCGGCTACTAATGTGTTATGAATTAAATACGTTATGTTCTTTTTGGCCACTTGAGGGCAGCAGAAACGAGCTGTAAACATTGACCTTATAAAGTCGTTATGGCTAACGTGTTAGCGTATTTACTTAGCAACGTTACCTCTCATTTTCGTCCATTTTTTGTCCAATATTCACACTCCTTTTAGCTCTGTTTTGCTAACTCCTAAGGGAGATATGTGGCTCTTTAGCTGCTCAATGCTCCACTGCGTTCACCAGCTAAGCGCTAACTTTGCCGTTTGGTGCCGTGCAAGTAGCGTGCGGTGAGCTTTTCACCGAGAACCCGTCTCAGAGTGTAGGCTAGTTGAACTACCTTGGAAAGCCAGCTAATTGATAGCTAGAGGCTGCTATAGGTAGCTTAAACTCTGGAAAGGTCATGTGGGCTAATTAGCGAAGAGTCCAGCAAGGGTTTGATGATACATTACTTTAAATTATTGCCTGAACTGTGAATACTAAATGATTTCAGAGGCTATCACCTCTGTTCTTGTTTGACTCCATAACTTCATCATAGTAGTAATTGTATTAGCGTGACTCCCAGCCTTTCCAATTCTTTTAGTTAAACTTTCCCCAGACCTCCGTGCTCTTGGCGAGGTGTTTGTCTGGATGTATGAGATTAAAGCGAAAGAGATGGAGGCAGGATAACTATATGAGGAAAAACTGTGGTCTTATCTGCCTTAGATCCATGTATTAACTGCCAGTCAAACAGTTTTTGGCTGGCATATAGTTTGTAGTTTCTTTACTTCAGGCGATAATTATCATGGTAGTCAACGCACAGCGGCAGTTCCTCTATTCATTCGATCGTTGCAGCTGCTGGTGGAAACTATCTCGGTGCAAGATGCAACAGCCGCTGGGTGTTTACAGCAGCAACACGTAAAGCTTTTGTCGGTTCAATCGCGATGATATCGTTTGGTGTTAGGGAGTAGATTTATTGATTTCAAAATTGGCACATAGCCTTTACTCTCTCTCTCTCCTTTTCTGCTTTCTCCGCCATTGATTTTCCTCTCAGCATCTCTCCTCAACTTCCATCCTACTTCACGCTCCCTCCTCGCTCTCTACCCGTTGCACCCTTATTCCCTTATTGTCTCCCTCCGTCTCACCCTTGCTTTCGCCCCACCAGTCCTGTAAATCCTAACCCTGGCTGCCCGTGAAGGGGGAATAAGAGACCAGGTGTTGAGTCGTTCTTTTCATCCCCGTCACTCTGGGATTGTCTCCGTTAGCTTCGCCCTCAGGCACAAGGCGGCTCGGCGGCGGCAGGAGGAGGAAAGAAATTGGTCCACTCGTTGTTCGGATTGTTATTCACACTCATTTGTCTTCCCCTAACAAAATTATCTGTCTGATCCTATCAGTTGCTATCTGTTTACCCCATCCTACTGCCGCCTATGTGTTGTGTTGTACCACGCCGGATATCAACAACAGAGTCAGGCCCCTGTTACTGGCTGATTTAAAGGGACTTCTGTCGATATAAATTATATTAAAAGAGTTTTTATGAAGTGATATTTAGTTTGAAATCAGTCAAAATATATTTCACGTATTGGATTGAGTTAAATATTGATAGAAGCTCTCTGCTATTTCCTTTCAAAATGAATTGAACTCCTGCAGAACGCTCACATTTCTTAGCTTCCTTAAAAGGGCTCCGCGGGGTCTCCACACCAAAACACATGACTTCGTATCTGCAGCTGTGTGGTCGACGCAAATGCTAAACATTTAAGATTTTGTCTTTTTTAAAAACAACTTAGGGGTCAGAAAAGGCTCCAGTAGAATCCATATGTCTGTCTCTCAGTTAATGTTATTACCAATGTCTGACGAGTGTGTTAATAACATCCATATTTACATAGGCTACCTTCACCAAAATAAGAGCGTGAGACCTAAAATTATTAACCTGAAAATCAAACAAAATGACTAACGCTGCCCAAATAATGAAACCCAACCTTAAGACTAAAAGTCTGTAGCCACGCTATGGTCCCTTTAAGGCTGCTCAGCACACAATGGGAATATTAGCATGCTGTTGTTTAGCAGATAATAATGCTTACTGTGTTGACCATCTAAGATTCACATGCTTTTATGATAGCGTCTGCTAACTAGCAGTAAAAACAAAGTGCAGCTGAGGTTAATGCAGGATCGTAAAACATAATTATCCATCCAGCAGTTGTTGAGAGATGACTGAGAATGCCGTCCTTGGAGCTAAAATACAAAATCATTGGCATCAGTGTGTAATCAAAAACAGGATAGTGACCCAAATAGATAGTCTGAACTACATAATGCACTTTTCTTTTTACTTTTTAAAGCATTTCGTAACAATAAAAGCTGTTGAAAGTCAAAATGAAGTCTTAATCAACCAAAAACAGCTATTTTCCGGTTTAATTACTGCGTAATCCTTTGCCCAGATAACCAGAACAGTGTACGATGAGCTGTTTGATGCTAACTCGATAGCTTCCACGATATTAAAGGGATCGACAGGAAGTCGGTGTACAAAACGTCAACGTGCTAAGTAACGCCGTCTGGGCTGAGCGAGGAGCTTTTAGCCGGGAGTTGAAAGTCACATCCTCAGCAGTCCCCAAATCCTGGTGCCAAGTTCCCACAATGCCCCTGGGCGCCGGTCGCTCGGCCGTTCGCCACTGAGATACGCGAGTGTTTGTGTGCCGGCGGTCTAGACACTTTTATCCTGAGACAAAAAAAAACAACACACACACACACACACACACACACACACACACACACACAAGACAAGTGTAGATGACCACATGACCAGTCCGGTGTAATTGTTCCTGCTGTCACCCTCCGGCCATGGCAGACTAATGTGAACCCACGCACACACACACACACACACACACACACACACACACACACACACACACACACACACACACACACACACACACACACGCAAGAGAAAGTGTTAGCTTGTCAGATTCACGCTGTCAAACAGCATGGGGTTCAACTTGGGTTTTAGTGTGTGTGTGTGTGTGTGTGTGTGTGTGTGTGTGTGTGTGTGTGTGTGTGTGTGTGTGTGTGTGTGTGTGTGTGTGTGTGTGTGTGTGTGTGTGTGTGTCCACATGAACCCAACTGAGTGTGTCTCACTCTGTCCATCTCTATGTATGTCTCAACAGACTGTGTGAACAGATGCCTGCTGCCTTCCCGTTACTGCCACTTTGAAGGTGCCACTGGTGCGTTCATGAACACACACACACACACACACACACACACACACATATATACAGCCATGTAGGGACACGCATATTTACACACACACACACACACACGCACATATGCCAGTTAGAAAAACATAAAAGTTGGACTGACTTCCAGCTGATGTGCATACATTTCCCAGCATTCCAAACATTCTGGGTGGTCCGTGTGTTTTCCAGCATTACTCATCTGTTGATAGAAGCGCTGCTGAATTCATCTCTTGAGGGGGATTTAAAGGAGCATTTCAGCTCAAAAGACGGAGTCGCACCACCATTTAAAGCAGCCAAGTCGATTCATTTTGATAGAATCGGCAATCGGAGAACAAAAAAATCTATTGTAGCTTATGTTGTAGCGTACGTTACGTCACTCAAAGCGCAGCCAGTGTCATTCATTATGCCTGACTTTAAGCCTTAATGTAATTTAAACTGTTGTCATCAACGGGAACATTAGCACCAAAACCACCAAAACTTTTGTTTCGTGCCAGGCTGTGCATTTTACCACGGAGGTCTATGGGGATTGACTCGCTTTTGGAACCTGCCTCAAGTGGTCATTTTGGGGAACTGCAGATTTTTTTGGCGCTACCGGAGATTCCCACTTGGTTAGCATGTAAGCGGTTAGCTCGCCGCTATCGCTACGAGAAGTCACGACCTCACCGAGCCCTCCAGAATCCACTTTGCATGAGCCAAACGTCTCTTGCGAAGTCTTCCGGTGGCCATCTTGTCTTGTGTAGTAAACAGTCGAAAGAAAACAGGAAAATGCTGTCTTTATCCTTTTTTGATTTAAGGCAATGCATTTAAAAAGCCAGGAAAAAAACTCATAACTATGTTCCAACAGCTACTGTAGCGGTGTTTCTTACAGTTCATCAGTTTTGTCTACACACAGTAAGATATCTCTCTTTACTTCCTCTCTCTCTCTCTCTCTGTCTCTCTCTCTCTCCAGTGGGAACCAGTCGGCCTTCGTCTTCCTCTGCGTGTGGTTGTGTGTTCGTCCGTCTGTCTAGGTGAGGAACTCACTTTTGCTCTGCTGTGCCGTTGATAAGCGCCGCCAAAATCCACACTGCCTCGCTCTAATCTGAGAGCTTTAGGAATGTGTTTGCTCTCCTCGCTGGAGGAAGTGAAACACACTCACACAATATGTTGTACTTGGTTGTGCCGTATGACCTCCTCCGTCTTGGTTTGCGTCCAACACTTTTCTTCCTCTCGTACGCCGAACATAATATTTTGTCAGATGTATTTACTTAAGTCAGGGACACGTGTTATGATTGTTGAACTGGTTGTAGTTGTGACATTGGCGCCACGAGTGACGGGATCAAGTTTGTTTTATATGGGCCAGTTAGTGTTGACAGCTGGTCGATGATAAGCTAATTTAGTCTTGGATGTTTGGAGGATTTTAATCAGATGTTTTCTGATTAACACTCTGAATCCAGACCTCTGCATGTGGATAAAATAAAGAAACTGCTGTGAAGTCTGATGATACTCTATATGTTTCTTCTCTTTTCGCCTGAAAATAGTCCCCCAACAAAAGCATTATTTACTTCAATTTGAGTAACTTTTCATAAAACCTACAGTGCCCAGCTTGGAAAAAATGAAGCTATATATTTGTGTACTCATTTTAAAGTTTCAATACTTAAGATTTCACCCATATTTACTGGGTTCAACAGCAAATGCAGTTTATTGCGCCAGGTCCCAGAATTCAGGGGGGCAAACAAAACGATCTATCGTCGATTCATTAAACCGGTCGGGTAATAATTGACCCTTGGCTAAGCCCCGCCCACCGCTGCTACTCTATCAGACTGTCAGAGCTACATTACCATGGAGCCCACACTGTCACTAACTGCACTCCCTCAAGAAATATAAAAAATTTTGGAAAAACAAAAAAGTTTTTAACGTGGAGCTGCAGCAGAAGTAAATGTTCGGTTAGCATTAAGTCACCACAGACTTCTAGTGAACAATCTTGCTAATATATATATATATATATATATATGTATAATGCAATACTTGTAGTAGTGGACCCACTGGCTCAATTACCATTACCTCATCAAATCTTTATAAATATTACTTTATAGATGTAAGTATCCAGTTGGAAATAAGGGTCGAGTGCAACAGAAAGAGTAGGAAAGTCAGAAAGCGACGCAAAATTATAAAATCTCAACTAAAATTGTCACTTGATATGAACAAAGAGCATCATCTGTCATTGTAATTTGAGGCCCGTCTCTTCCCTTTACATCTTTTTTTTTTTTTCTCACCTGTTCTCCTTTGATCCTCTCAAACATTTGTCACAGCAGGAGAACGCTTTGATAACCGCCAGACATCGTGGCAGAACATCATCGCGAGAGTAAACGTCGTGACGATAAATTACTTTACATCAGAGCCTCGGACACGTCAGCCACACTTCAAAGTCATCTCGCATATTACATTTTTTTTTTTTTTTTTTCCATCAAAGAGCATCACTGTTCTTCTTCTACTGCCTGCTCTCTCACTCAAACACCAGCTCTTCTTCTTTGACACCTTTCATTTTGACGGTATCCATACCGGTGCTAAAACAAAGACAAATGAATTTGAACATGATGAGCAGCGGACGCATGGATTCAAACATTCTCCCCATCTCTTATCCGCTCATTCCCACATGTGCTTCGTCGCTTTTGCACTTTTGTTTGGGAGGATTAGCATTATCTGTTGTTTGTCACCGCCCACCTTCACACTGCAGAGGCAGATACGTTTATTGGGCAATTTTGACACCGGGTAATTGGATCGCGGCTTTTTATACATCTGCCTTCAACAAAAAACAAAACAAATCTCTGCCTCTGGATGAGTCAAAAGTGAGCACCCGAATACCTGATGGAGGGGTCAGTGATTGGTTGAAGGGTACTTCAGTACCTCCTGAGCTTTTGCAGAGGACAAAATGAGAGCGCTAATTTAAATAGAGAAGTAATCGAATCACCATGACGAGCAGGTAGTCGCAGATTCTTCTGCCTCTGCGGGAGCATTAGTGACTTTCAGGTTCCATTCGTTCCGTGCTCTTCCAGCTCATCCAAGTTATGATCTTCAGTACTTAAACTTTCACTGTTTTTTAACCTCTCTCTTTGAAATATCCTGTACTTTTTAGATGCTTGTTGTGTTGGAGGTATAGCAGTGTATTGAAAATAAACAGAAGAACCGCATAACTAACATGAGCAACAATGCAATTAGGGCTGTACTGACGAAGGATATTGCGCCACTTGCCGAAACTTGAAACCACTCCAAGTGGTATTAATTTCCTGTTTTGGTTGCACAATATTGGACTACCGTAGTGCCGTAAATGGAGCCTTCATTTCCCCTAAAGATCGTACCCAGTGTCAGACAGAATAAGGGAAAGTGAGGCTGATAGGGAACCAATCCAAACGGTGATGGTGTCATTATTCCGTTACCTTTGCTTCCAGTCTTTATGCTAAGCTTAGATAACTGCCTGCTGGCTGGAGCTTGATCTTCTCATCTAACATTGCAGATTTAGCTTAAAAGTCAGCATTAACATAAAATAACAGTTCGCATTCAATCCACACAAGACCATCATCATTATCATGTACTTACGCTCGCTGCTAACTCGCCTGCAGGCTGTTATGTCTGGTGTGGCTCCGGTGCTGCTTTGACATTGCTCAGTGAGGATGCACTTACGATCAAAGTCAAAGCAGTGAGCTCCATGAGCAGATCTGCATAAAGCAAACCCACTCACATTGTCATAACCATTAATTAACATTTCGTACCAAACAAAAAAGAATTATCCTGAATGAACGGCTGCGCTGGAGAATACACCGGGCTGTACAAGTATCAAAGTGGGGTTTTAAATGGGGAACAAAGGCATCACATGAAAATGAAAGGGAGAGGCGAAGAAGTGGACGAAGGCTTGCAGGGAAAGATGGAGTTTGAATTACTGATGGGAAGTGATGCACAGATGGCGGGAACAGTTAGCTGATTAAAAGAAGCAGCCTGTTGTCCATCGTGCCCTTTTTGCCCGTTGGCTTCCACTTCACAGATCTAGAGTTTCACCATTTGTGCCACTGATACAAATTACCGTTTTGTTCATCGTCCTCTGCGAAGCAAAAGGGACTCGAATTCTGCCTGTGATAAGACAAAACACAAAACGATGACAGTGAAAGCGGCGGGAGAAAAGAGACGGAGTGAGCGAGACGGCGCGAAAGCTCATGAATGAAGTGAGTAACGACAGCCGGGCCGAGAAACGACCGAACGAGGAGCGAGTGAGTGATGAGCGTGAGGAGGGAATGACAATGGAGCGATGATTCAGAGAGGAGTGGAGGGACGGATGAGGGAGGGGATGAGCGCCTCGCGTGATGAAGGTGCGGACCGGGCGGAGGGATAAATTAAGGGATGCGGAGGTAGAGGGACGAGAGGAGGCGTCGTCGGATGAGGGGGAGGTGATGAAGGCCGATGGAGGGACGAGGAACATAAAGCATAGAGTGGAATTTAACTACTGGAACGCCTTCTGGAGAAGTAAATCTACTGGAAATCAATTTTTTTTGGAGTATCGCAAATATGTCACAAGTTGATATTGAAAAAGAAGCCGTTCAGCAGCTGTTGCTCTGCCCTCGTCTCGATGCATCTCTTAGGATAGTTAGGATAGTTAGGATAGGATAGATAGGATAGATAGATAGGATAGATAGGATAGATAGATAGGATAGATCTCAGCGTACACCAAACGTCTAACCCCCTCGTATCTAACAGAAGATGTTCCTCTTGTCACGAAAGGTGACACTCACTCCCCGCAAGGAGACATAAAGCTGCCTCTGCAGTCTTTTCTGCATAAACAAAATGCAAATCAGCCGCTCAGACGAGCGTTACACTCTCATAATTACTTCTGCACTTTGGCTTCATCTCCAGCAGAAATGCAGGGATAAATTCAGGAATGTGGTGATTTCTATTTACAATAAAGACGTGGCGGAGGACTTCATCAAGACGTATTTTTATGTGTTCGTCAATACCCTCTCTAAGGGGAATAATCAGCTTGAGGCCAAATTTCAATTGCAAACGTTTGTGTGCGTAAGCAAGTTTAGCAATTTACAGCTTTACAGCTCTAAAGGTGCTGATGCTAGAATCACATTATACGCTGCTATGCAACTCATCCTCATACAACGGTTTGTTTGATATTTTACAGAGAGTTAACTTTCATTTTTCATGCGTTCTCCTAAAAAATGCCCAGCATTGCTGTGCGTGCACCTGCAGTGCAGAGCCTGTTGGGGAAGGGAACTACATGGTTAGGTTCAGGAGAAGGTTGTGATTTGTTTGGTGGTGTTACTTAAATACAGATTACATGACAGATAATTCAACGTTGACGTCTGGTTCAACCCTGTCAAAATGTCCATACAATTAAACTGCACTCTCAGGAACAAAACTACTTGGTTAGGTTTAGGGAACAAAACTACTTGGTTAGGTTTAGGGAACACAATTACTTGGTCAGGGTTTAGGGAACAAAACTAATTGGTTAAGTTCAGGGAACAAAACTACTTGGTTAGGTTTAGGGAACAAAACTACTTGGTTAAGTTTAGGGAACAAAACTACTTGGTTAAGGGAACAAAACTACTTGGTTAGGTTTAGGGAACACAATTACTTGGTAAGGTTTAGGGAACAAAACTGCTTGGTTAGGTTTGTAAAAAAAAAAACGTACAAAAATTGAAACAAAACAAAAACGCAACAAAAGTACTTGGTTCACATGGGACAAGAACGGTCGTCTCCTGAGTGAAAGTCCTGTGTTGTCCTTCAGAATCATCCATTCAGAACAGAACTCACAGGCAGACTGGGATGTTTAACTGTAATGTCTATAGAGTCGTTTTACAAACTGTCAAAATGTGCCACTGCATGTCAAGAGCACACTATGTAGGCTTTCCCTGCCAACGTATCACTGTTAGACCTCCTCACTCGGTGGAGGAGCTCCCACATCTCTGCTTGAGTGTGGGCCAAGTAGATTCGTATCCACAGCCGGTGTAGTTAGGGCCTAGTAGTCATATGACTGGGCAGCACTGCTGAAAGCCCGTTCTTATTTCGCTCCATGTAGCTGCACAGATGCTTTGCTTGCACAGAGCACAAGCACTACTTGTTTGTCAGCACTGAACTGTTGAACGTATGCATTCATGCATCTGATGCTTCCAGATTCCGCCCTCGCTGTGTTGTGATGATTGATCACCAACACGGAGATGAGTGACTTTTCCACTGATCTGATGAAAATCGTCCAGCTGTGAGGTATTAAAAAAACAGGTTGGAGGCCTCTGTCCCCCGCAGATGATCAGCAGCTGCTGTCAACCACTGATGGAAATTAAGTCCTGACAGTCCTGTTTCAACTCCCTCTTTGAATTTAATACACTGTGCTGTTTTTACTTGAACTCCTGCTTTAATATCCGTGCGTTAGATTTCATTTGTCAACATTTTACCTCCAAATTTGATGCAACAATTGTGCTCCTTCATGTATGGTCTCACCTCCTCCATCACAATCGTTCAGTCTAGCTCTAACAGATGCTTTCAGCCCCACCTGAGCGGACCGACCGCTTGGTGGTTGAAGATTAATGGAGTAAAGGCAGGAAGGTGGAAAAGATGCGGAAAAATGACTGAATGGAGTCAATGAAGAATTAGATGACGGACAGTGGAGGAGCAGGGAGACTGAATGCACATTAGAGGGGAGGAAGAGATGGCAGGAACGATGAGGGAGGTGAAGAAGAGACATTCATAATGGAGACAATTGAAAGAAAAATGTCCGTATCAGGGAACAAAATACTTTTTTTTTAAGCGGCAAGACTCCTTCTAATCCTTATGAATAATAAAACCAATGAATCACATCAAACACCCTCTTTTGGAATTATTTAGTTCAAGCATTTAGTTCTGCAATTGCCATCCAATGTGTTTACATCCTATTACTAATCCTCTGTATGGTAGTTTTATTTTTTAGTGGCGGGGTCTGCCATCTTCTCATAGACATGAGCCTCACTGTGTCGCAGCTGTATTAAGTCACAGTTAATGCAAACCAAACATTTCCTATTGATTCAAATTGAAAGCATTCAACTGGTGAAACAGGGCTGGTTTTTATTGTGAAAAGGTTTCTATCCGGGAAAAGCCATCTAGAGGACAAATCGGCCATTTGGGACAAGAGGGAGCAGTATATCTGAAGTACAGCAGCTCAAGGAGAGTTGGAGTTGGAAGTGGTATTAAGACAGACACAAGATCTGGAAGCAAACATAGCTCTTGACACAGTGTAGGCAGGAAACAGAAATAACATACACGGTTGATGCAAACGGAGAAGGAACACAAACAAACTGGAAGGAAATGGAAAATCAAAAGGAAAAATGTAGAGGCAGAGAAAGCCTGACAGCAAACAGAAAGAGACAGCGTGGAAGGATCAAAACAAGGAAGAAAAAAACATAGAGCGACTCAAGGAATTCCAAAAAATAACCCAAGAGATATTAGAGGTTCTATGAAGACTTTAAATCACTACATGCTGTTCTGGTATTCAGATATTCTGTGACTCATTTTGTCCCTGTTTATAATTCATGCCAGCACAGTTTGTGGTCAGCTGAGAGCGATGTCAGAGAGGAGGGGAAGTGCGTCCGATAGCCGGCGACGAGCTCTCCAGTTAGAGAATCAATGGAGGGGAACGAGTTTGACCCTCCACCTTTGAGCGTGTCGCCGACGAGACGGCAGCAGACCGACAGAGCGTGAAGTCATCAGCCTCTTCACCCTGTGTTTTTATGCAGATGACAGCACTTTCTCTGTCTCACTTAGCTGTTTACATAGCTCTCTCTCTCTCTCTCTCTCTCACTCCCTCTCTCGCTCTCTCTCCACCATATTGGACCGCTGTGTGTCTGTCTCCCTCTCATTCAAAGTGCGATGTGCTGCAGCCGACTCTAGCAGGATGCGCTGGCGGCCTGCGATGAGGAGGTAAAGGGGGAAGGTGTGAAACCGAGGCGCATATTTATTTTTCTCCTCCTTCTAGCTCCCACAGTGTTTCAAAAGAAATCATTCCCTCTCTTTCTAGCCTTTTTTTCTGGTTATATCCTGATTTCAAAATGGAAACGTGAGGTGTATGAAGCTTGATGCTTCTTTATATGAATGGTAACATAAGATGTAGGATTTTAGGTTGGCGTCGGACTGAAAAAGCGGTATATCATCACTGAACAAAATCCAATTTGCATTGTTTAACACTTCCCTTCCTTCTTTCCAATTTCTGGGATTGTCATTCATTCCTCAATCTCTTTTTTTGTCTCCTTTTATTTTCTCTCCCTCCTTCTCTCTCCCATCACATCCTCCGTCATTGAAATGAACAATAACTCTGTGTAAGCTTTGTGTCGGTTATGGTCACTTTTACAACACAAATGGGTCTCTCTGTCTGTGTGATCCCCTGTGCACGTGCCGGTAAGACCTGCATGCATCCATGCATGAGTGGTCATACACACACACACACACACACACACACACACACACACACACACACACACACACACACACACACACACACACACACACACACACACAAACAGCAGGTTTCCCTGAGGTATTTTTAGTCATGCAAATCTTGTTTGTTTGGACCTGCAGTCACGCAATGCTGTGTAGGTGTGTGTATAATTATTTGTTTGACATTGTAATACACAGATGAGTCTGTGCGTCCTCTTTGTGTATGTGTGTGTGTGTGTGTGTGTGTGTGTGTGTGTGTGTGTGTGTGTGTGTGTGTGTGTGTGTGTGTATATATGTGCACATGCATGGGCTAGATAGTGCGGTAGGTCGACTGTGCATGTGTTTTTGGGTAAACCAACGCAATCTTAATATAAAGCGGTGAAACTCTGTGTTTCTGTCTGTGTGTTCTTCGCATATCTTCAGAACCGTTCATTCGATCTACTTCACATTTGGCGGGTGTATTGACGGGGACCCTAGGATGTGCAGTGTCGACGTTGGTGCGATTTGGACCCGCGACATATTCTGCATTTTCATGGCAACGAGTCAAGAGTTTGGTCTCTAGAAAGGTTCTGGTTTCCGTTTGCCGTCTAAGTAGTATTGAGTAATCCTCTTTGAGCAAGTGTCGGGTTGATTTGCAAGATTGATATTGTTAACTTTGAATAAACAAGCAAACACCGCTCTGTGCAGGAGAGGGGGCGGGGCTTCAGTGCTCCGTAGGATCGAGCATTCTATCGTCCGTAGAAGGGATCTCTGACTGCACTTCGTTTATTTATTTGTTTTTATTCTAGTCTGCGCGTTGGAGTCGGAGCTGAAGTCAGAATGTCGGTTATAAAACGATTACTTTTGTCCATGTCAGGGGGTCTTTAAGGATTTGAGATATTGATTGTACTGCACCAACCTTTTGATACATATCACCAAAAACAAAAATACCTTTTCGTGATGGCAAGAAGCTTCATGATCTGCTGCAGATCTGCTGAATTTTGTCGAAGAGCGCTCGTTAAAGCTGACTGACGTGTTTGGTTGAAGTAGTGGACTATTTCTGCAGTAGTTTCATCAATATTTCAGGTTGGTGTAAGAAGCCTTTATTGATTTCAAAACCATTACTCAGGGAGTTAGTTAAACGTCAGCGATTAAAGGTGTGATGATGAACAGAAACTGTGATAACAGCTTTTTTCTTTTTCTTTTTTTTTACAAAGGAAAATGGTGTGAGAGACAAAGAAGGACAGCCAGGAAGACAGAGAGAGAGAGGGAGCAGCCAGTCGTACATCACTCGGTGCATATTAAGGCTTGTTAGCTTGTGCTCTTCAACTGAGGCCAGCTACTGTGAGTGGAATCCAATATCTCATCTCTAATAGCTACACACATTAACACACACATACACAATGAAACATAATAGTTATTGGCATCTGCACTTTCAGTGTATCGATGAAAGTCCCCTCCAAAAAAAAAAGAAGGATATCGGTTCTTCTTTGTGTTGGAAACAACCACGATTATCAGCAGTGAGGTTCCATGGACGCTACACGGAACATCACCCCGGAGGAACCACCGCCAAGGTGCTTGGCCTTTTTCCATGAATTATCGACAATTAGCTGAAGCATAGTAGGCCAGAAAAAAAAAAAGCCAGAATTTGGAGTCATTTTAGGAAATGGCACTGTTCTCCCCGCTATAGATAGCTTAAGAATACAATTGTGCGGAGTGAAATATTGTTAACTGTTAACAAATCAAACTGTAATAAGAAGTGTTTACAATGTTTACTGAGGGAATAAATCAAGAGAGAAGTAGAGTCATGTTAGACTAGACTTCTATACAACCAGAGGAGTCGCCCCCTGCTGGACACTAGAGAGAATGCCGGTTTTACCTTTCAAAACCAGAGGTTGCCGCCTGTGTTACACGCAGTTACACGAGTTTGAGCTTAAAGATGTTAAACAGGCAGCGAGGGTCTATGTTGTTGAATTGCATTATGGGAAGTGTAGGATCCAGTATTTCTAACCCTTGACCCAATACTAGGGGCGAAACGTCAGGATATCTCAGCCTCTGCTTTTCTTTATGACTGTCTAACTCTTAATGGCTGCGGTGCCCTTTGAATGTTATTTTATATTACAGTGCTCAGCGGGGCTGTATTTGTTCACCCTGATGGCTACAGACCATCAGGTTTGGTCTGCCACTTGTTTTGGTTCTGCGCGCTCTGTGAACCATGTGTTCTGCAAAATGGGTCTAATTAGATTCATGTGGAACACAAATTCCAAAACGACGAGCTCCTCTGGTGCGGAAAGTGTTTGCTAGTGATGTTAACTACGTCATTTGTAGTTGAAGTAAAAGTTTTTAGGACTGAAAGGCTGCCGTCTTTTTTTTTTTTTTTTTAATCTTTGCTGTCAATCCGGCATCATCTTGAAGCGCAACTCCTGAGCTGCCTCCGTGATCAAAGGCGGAACAAATAACGCTGCTTCGTCCGTGCGTGTCAGAGACATGTTTGATATTCTTCACTGGTAACCGGATCAATTAGTTATTCTTGAACATTCACACACATCCACTAAACACACTCGACCACGGAGGCAGC
Organism: Cebidichthys violaceus; assembly: GCF_023349555.1. Taxonomy (NCBI): domain Eukaryota; kingdom Metazoa; phylum Chordata; class Actinopteri; order Perciformes; family Stichaeidae; genus Cebidichthys; species Cebidichthys violaceus. The sequence goes on from NW_027176361.1 coordinate 3,183,997, forward strand.
AAAGAAAAACAATTCAAGTGTTTGATCTTTTACCGCAAAACACGGGATGATTTCTTCAGGCTAGCAAACACTCACACACACACACACACACACACACACACACACACACACACACACACACACACACACACACTCAGGGGTCATCTCAGCTACACCTCACAGCCTCCACCCACTCACACAAACAAAACACACACCTACACACAGCTCTTACCAGTCACAGTGTTCAATTGGGGTTTTTTTTCGGAGAAGCCCATAAGGCATGCTGGTTCTCGCACCCTTTCAGCGTCTTTCTGCACTTTTTGCACCAAATACCGACGCCGGTTTGCTGAAATGGACTTCTTCGGATGCAGAGACAAGGTGTCAAGGAGATGACGGACACTTTTCAGACCCGCTGACTCAGATCAGAGAAGGACTGGGGCCGTCTGGACCGCCAAAATCAGAGTGGATGTGAATATACTTGAAGGTTCTTGAACGGTCCCTGGAAGACAGGCAGACTATCTGCCAATATTTATTCACATCTTAGGGGTGACTCGGTGTGTGTGTGTGTGTGTGTGTGTGTGTGTGTGTGTGTGTGTGTGTGTGTGTGTGTGTGTCCTTCCCCACATCATCCACCATCTCAATCTGCTGACGATAGAGCTCCTTCAAACCTGAAAGCTTGCGGGTTCCTCACATTTTAGTATTATTTGTTAATCATCTCCGACATGCGATCATGCGATCTCTTGCACGTGTGCGTACTTCCGCGAGTGGGCGTGCACCTCTGCGTCTGTCCACGCCTAATCACGCATCCAACTGCAGCAAACTGCATGATATTTCGGGTTGCCAATTATGGCTGCACATGCTTAAGGATCTCTCGTGGTTGTGATGGTTCAGACCTTCTCAAAACACCTTTTATTACCTTTTTTTTAAAAAAAGCTTTTTTACAGTACATCGCCGCAAATCAACCACTTCTACACAGGCAGAGAGTTTGGTGAGTTCAATTTTGTTTTTGGCAATATTGTATGCCATGTCTTCAACGGCGACTTAAAGGCAGTTTCCTGTATTCACCGCTGCGTGTTTCATAGTTTGAATGAAGTGTGTTTGTGGGCAGCAGTGGTCATTGCGGACACACCTGGCGGAGATCTGCACTCTACTGAGTGGCCCTTTCTAGTTGCAGTTCTGTATTCACTAAAGCACGCACATCCAGACGATGAATACTAGGCGCTGCACAGATAATGCTCCCTTGAACATTTAATCGATTAATCTGCAGACTCTAATGTGCATTTAATCTCAACGTTTTATACTTTCGTGGAGCTAATGTTTGAGGCCTTGAAGCATTTCTAGAGTTGGTTTGCTGGATGTTGCACGTCCATCAGAAACACTGGATTGTTCGTGACACATACCTTTGAGAAGCATCGCACCGAGTTGTGACATCTGCAGGGTTGAATCGATGTTTGGCGCCTCGTTGATCCGTGATGTGAGTGGCGGTACTGTGTTCATTCAGCTTTTACGTGTCCTCAAAAAGACGGTCGCTAACAAAGTGTCTAAGTGAGACTACAAAACGTCATTGTACGTCAGAACCCAGGTTGTAAAAAAAACACCTTGATTTTCCATCAAATCACACACACACACACACACACACACACACACACACACACACACACACACACATCAGCACTGACTCAGTTGTTCCCGGGCGCAATTTGAGAACGACATAAAACAAGAAGAGGAAACTTGTGCTCTGACACAGCTTTTAATATAATTGCAAATTACTGCAGGGATGCCACACAAGCCCGGAGGTGGAGAATGACTCACTCACGTCGTACTAGCGTGTTGCTATTAGCCTTCTGACCCTGAAGGTCCGGTGGGAGAATCGTCTCTTACACACACACACACACACACACACACACACACACACACACACACACACACACACACACACACACGCACACACGCACACACACGCACACACACTTGCTTACCTGCATGTGCACATACTATCACACTCTCAGGCTCTTTTTCTTTCACACACGAATTTTAATCTGTTTGATTGCCACTTCCTCTAAAGCACACACACACACACACACACACACACACACACACACACAAACCGTCTTTAGTTTTCTATTCATATATTCAAAACTGCTTGTTTGCTTTCATGCGCTGATGTTTCCCCCGAAGGCCTGATTGTGCCGGTCTGTTCGGGGAGCCTCTCCGCTGTGTGCTGCACACACACACACACTCTCAGTTGTGCACACGTAAAGTTTACATGAAATCATGTGTGTCTGTGTTTCCTCTAACGTGTGTCGAATCTAATGAAGGTTGGCCGAAAGTAAAGAAATAAATGCGCCAGTGTTTTCTAAACCTGAAGTGAGAATGAAAAGGATGAGATCAAATTAAACACGAAGACACTTTGACAGAATATCCAAACGGAGAGCTTATCTTTTTGTTTTATTCTAATTTCTATAAGTGTGGTTCAACATAATATGTTGGTACAAACAAGGATTGACATCGATGTTTTGAATGCAGCGTGAAAGACAGAAGGACACTGTTGTATCTTTATGCTGCTGCTGCTGCTGCTGCATAATTAAAGTCTAGCAGCGGCAGTAACTCCCACAGTTGTGCTCCCTAAGCGCTGCTGGATTCATCATCCACCTCCGCTAAAGGTTAGCGAGACGCTACCGAAACCTGCAGTCAAAGATTCTCGGGTCTGATGGAACAGCATGTGCAATATATGCTCATAGAGACAGAGACTAGATGGGGAGTCAGAGTTCCCGTTGGCTTTGTTTCACCGGAATAAATCCGCACTCCTGGGTACAAACTTTATATAAAAATCTACGTGGGACACAAACAGAAGGGACAAAAGTGTAAAAAAAGACAAAATGGGAGCCCAACATTTTTTGTGTTGCTTTTCAAACTGCCAGGATTTTCTCTTGAAGATCAATAGCAAACAGGTGAATGGCAGGAGACTGAAACGTTCTTATGTAAAAGTTCAGTGGAGGTGTTTATTTATTATAGAAAAGTGTGTTTTAGCTGCGGGATTGTTTGTCAGGTATTATGTTCACCATGTCCCTCGTTCTATATTAGCATGTAAGCATGCTAGTAGTGCCAATTACCACTTAACACAAAGTGCTGAGCTTGATGGGAATCATAGGTCTTCAATGTATTTGGTCTCAAACCAAATATAAATGTTGACCAAATGATATAGCCGGATGAAAAGTTAGAAAATCGCCAAAGTTGTCGTGAAGGAAACAGGGACGTGTGTCCCAAATGTCGTGGTTGTCCATCTGATAGTTATAGAGACATGTTACAAAAAGACAAATATTAACTTGGCGGCAGATGTTCAGACATTTCACTGGATTAGTGGAAACTTTGACTTGCTGATGGATCACCAAAGTCAGTAGGAGCCATCTTCTGGGGACCACGAATGTGAGCACAACAGCTCATGGCAATCCGTCTTATAGTCGAGATACTTCTGGACCGAAGTGGTGGACCGAACAACCGGCTGACATCACCATCCGTCATTGGAAACATTGGCAACAAAACATATTTGGCGGCCGATCGGACGCCTCAGTACGAACTCCTAAATATCCCTCATTTAAATCATTCGGTCCCAACATTTGTGACATGCCAAATCCAGAGTGATTGTCCTGCTGCCGTTTGAGTCACAAGGAGCCAGTGACTGAGTGGCTGGGAGACGGGGGTTAAAAGAAACACTTGGTGCACTTACTCGCTCTGAATCATTGTGGTTTGGACACTAAGAACACCGGATGAAAACGCATCGATCGCCGATGAAACAGTTGGCGGCTCTTGTTATTCTGATCATTAAAAGTAGGCATAGAGCTCACCGGCTGAGCTGTGGGAGTGTTGAAGAGTTGGACACAAGTACTCTTTGTTGGCAGTGGCAGTTGGTTGTTATGGAAATGAAGTGTACAGAGCGTCTATTCTTTTTTTTTGGGGGGGGGGATAAAACTCTTTTGAGGCTTCTACAAAACACCAATGATCCAAGGGAATGTTGTGCTTCTATTTATCCATGCAGCATCTTTATTTTGACTTTTCAGAATTACACTGATTGGCCCAGGAGACATTGCAGATACAACTTTTTGAGATAGATGAGACTTCACCACATTTTGTTTAGGAGGCAAAATTATTTATTTGTTTCTTTTAACGCAGTTACAAACGCTGACTCAGACTCCCTCGCCCACTCGATCTGCGTCTGGAGCAGAACCTTGGCGGGCCGACTCTGCGGGAAAGGCGCCTCGGATGTTTGAGTCATCCGGTGGAAGGAGAAGCCGAGGAGGGCAAATGGTGATGCGCCAGACGAGCGCGCAGAAAGAGAGTGGGAATAAGCGAGTTTGTGAATGAGAGACTGATGAAGACTCTGGCACAACTGTGGGTTCAGTGTCATCTTTGCACTTGAGTAATATATTCCACGTCAAACATATTATTACCCCCGTCAGTCATTTGAGAAGGTCCACCGAGTGCAAGGTGTTTACCGATGGACGCCCTTGGAGGAAATACATCAAACTGTAGGGAGCAACGTGTTCGCTGTTGCATCGTTTAATTGCTTTTACAACGTGAGTACACAATGTAGATATGTCAATACTAAAGTGTGCTCAGGAAACGCTTTATATGCTTTGTACCATAGACAGTATATATAAGAAGTGAACATAGTCGTCATGATGTCATCCATTGGTTTGTGGACTGAAGTTTTGAAGCCATGATTTTGGCATTTTGGCCGTCGCCATCTTGGTTTTTTTGCAACCAGAAGTGGAACTAGAGGGTGGAGCTCAATAAACCTAAATCATCCCCTGCTTTATGGTCTGTCTGACTCTAAATGGAGCATAATGTACTAAATTAACATCATGCTGTATTGAAGAAGACTGTAAACTAGAGATTGAGACATAAACTCATGTTTACAATGTTTACTGAGGGAATAAATCAAGAGAGAAGTAGAGTCATTTTAGACTCGACTTCTATACAACCAGAGGAGTCGCCCCCTGGTGAACACTAGAGAGAATGCAACTTCCACGTTGACTTTGTTTTTCAGAACTGTCGCCTCCTTTGTACTGTATGTCCAATCGAAACAAAGCCAGTCAAAGCTTCTGCTGTATAAGAAAGTAAAATATAGAATTTTGGATTCTGATACAAAATATGGAGGTGCTGGTGGGAAAATTCAGTTAAATACATTCCAAACAAACCCTGACTTCTATGACTAACTATGACTTCTGCAGTGCAAACAAACTCTGAAATATTGCAAATACAGGATGTGGACATTTGGGAGAAAATATGCCGTTCCTTTAATAATTCCTATACAGCATATATATATATATATATATATATATATATATATATATATATATATATATATATATATATATATATATATATATATATTTCCTTGGTCTAACTGCATTTCCTTACACTATACTGTCCTATACTGTCTTTGGGGTTTAATTATCAGGATCTCGGCCGTCACAGGTGGAACATGAGAAGGACCATTAAAAGTTACGTTTTAACGAGGGGTCCTCTGTCCTCGGCTGTCACAATAAAGTAAACGTTTCCTTTTTCTTTTCCCTCCAATTAGTCTGAAAGTGGTCATGGAGGACATGGAGGGATGTGAAACTCTCTATCTGTCACGGGTTGTTAATGGGGAACTGGTACACGACTGGTGGTCCTGGCAAGATTTGTATTTCTATATGTCTTTTGTGAGTAGTAGTGGATGTATGAATACATAGGTTAAAGGACAGTTTTGACCACAGAAGCGTCAACATAATCAAGTTTCATGGACAAATCTGCATTATTGGTTCGCATCTGTAATTGGAAATTAAAAGTCCTATTTTGGTATTTTATATCTTTTAAACCAATTACTAAAAAAAACCTCTTAAATTAAAGTTTTTCTTGTTCGTCATTAATTATTAAAACAAAAAAAACTAAATTTTTTTAGATACATCTTTATTGAATTTGGGGAGGATTACAGGTTCGAAAACAACCGAAATATCTGCAGGATGAACTCAAAATAAAGATAATTTATACAGTTAATTAATATCAGGTAAATGCAGCGTTGCCGTCTGCAATTGGCAAAATCTGTACTCAGTCAGGGGCAGGGAATGGTCGAAAGACAATGCAAGGTCCTCCAGGCTCCAGACAACACGGTCAGTATTTTGACACCCACAGGAGCGCTGGCCCACACCCCGGGGCATGCGGCTCATTAAAGGGTATATGAGAAGCCATTGTCACTGGCCTTATTAAAAAAAAAAAACAAGTACAGCGTTAACTCTTGTCGCCTCATTTTTTTTTTTTAATCATAAAAGTTGAAGCCCGGTGGAGAGAGAGCGCTGATTAGTCTACATGCACTAATTTAAAGTTCAGGGAGTGGGTTGGGGAATCCAAAAGACTGAGTCACAGGGGAAAAAGCCACAGTGGAGTTAAAAAAACGCAATGCAGAGAGAATTTTAAGGATGGTTTCTCTGCGCAACTGATCACCCTCACTGGGATCATTTGTAGTGTCCACCAGGGGGCGACTCCTCTGGTTGTTTTGAAGTCTAGTCTAAAATGACTCTACTTCTCTCTTGATTTATTCCCTCAGTAAACATTGTAAACATGAGTTTATGGTCTCAATCTCTAGTTTACAGTCTTCTTCAATACAGCATGATGTTCATTTAGTACATTATGAAACATTTAGAGTCAAACAGACCATAAAGCAGGGGATGATTTAGGGGGCGGGGCTACACAGTGATTGACAGGCCTCTACCACAGCATCTCTACGTCACTCCTCCACCAAATATGGTCCACCAGATAGTTTCTACTGCGCACTTCGTAGCAGTACAATCAGACCTACTCGTTGGTTCCACCATGCCGCACATAGATCATATCTTTTAGTGTGCACCGGTGCGTTTCTGGTGTAAACCGCATAGTGTGTACTTGGTGTGAGAGGTTCTACCTTGAAGGAGGCGAGACACCAAAGCGCAAATCAGCGAAACGGATCCCGGCATCTCCGGCTCCCTCTTTTATATTTGTTTCCTCGACCCTTCGGGGCAGCCTAGTCACCGATGAGCCCCGGGGGTGAGAGGCGTGTTCGAGGCCTCCTCATTGTGCATGCTGTGTGTGTTTCTGTGAGTACCACACAGCGCCTGCAATGTGGAGGCTGACGCACGCGGAGACGTCTCGCGGTACACCCCGCCACCCGCCACGCTCCACGCCACGGCTCTCAGGGACGAGGCGACACAAAGACGGTGACAGAAAGCTGTTTCAACACACGCTGTACAGGGTTTTTTTTTTCTGGTGCATAATCACATCTGTCTTTCTGTACGTTGAAGTCTTCAAACTCTGCTCAGCAACAAGCGCTTCACAGGACTTTTCCCCACACTTTCGTCCCCTCTCTCTCTCTCTCTCTCTCTCTCTCCACCCGTGGGTGGTCTCAGTGACAGAGCTGCTCCTCCGGGTGTCGGGGTACCAACGCAGAAAAGTGGAGCTATCTAGTGCTTATTATCTCCTGCAGCACTGCGGCGGTGCCGTGGCGCTCTGGCAGCATAATGACCCTTGAAAGATCCCAGTTTAGTGCTACACAGATGACAAGCTGCACAAAGGTTCTGCTGTGGTTAATGAACAAAAGAAAAGCATCAAACCCCCCAGAATGTCGCGACCAATTTGGTGCCCGATCCCACAGGGCTGTTATTGCGAACCACCAAAAAAAAAAAAAAATCTGTTCTTTTTGTTTTACTCCCTTTTTAAGAGATTCCCAAAACATTTTGCACAATGTTCCCTCTCCCAATTAGCGCTAAGGCTAACGTAGCTTTTTTTTGTTCTGCCTTCCCACTTTGTCTAATTCCACCTCTGCGGTACCTCCACGTCTGTCACTCTTAGTTCCACTTGCTCGGGCCAGCCCTGCCCGTTCAATCAGCTGCATGCTAATTAGCTTAGAGCGGGGCTAGCCAATCCCGCGGGGACGGCCGCTGGGTAATTAGCTCGTGGCTAATAGGCGTAGCAATGGCACCGGGGAGAGGGGGGGGGGAGGGGGAGGGCTCTCGATGTTGTCAGAGTACACAAGAGGAAAAGATGGAGGAGGGTAGAAGATGAAGGAAGGAAGAGAAGTTCAAAGAACCGTTTATGTAGAGATCAACAAGTTACTTCTAGCTTGCTTGTTCTATTTAAACACATGAATATATTATCTTATTTATGTCAGTGAGGCTGGATAGCAAACAGCTCTCTGTGTAGTTCAACGGCAGAAGAAACTACATCTTCCAAGATGCATTAGAGCGAGTTCTTAATGAACTAAAGAACACTTTACTGCAGGGATGCAGCTAATCTGTGTTGATAGTGTTGCGCTCCCCTGACAGGAGGAGTTGCTGGTTTAAAAAACTCTCAGGGAAAGGAGGAACCCGACACGCTGTGGATGCATGCGGTCTGTCGGTGTCGTCCCGGCATTCACAGTGGTTTCAAAACGTGGTTTCAAAACGTCCAAAAAGCCTCAGAGGGATCGACTCAGGTCCACCTGAGAAGGGTCAATTCCTCCGATGAATCAGCCCAGCGGAACATTTGTTTTCGGAGGGATCGCGAAGGGGAATGTGGGAGGAGCAAACGTACAGCTGATGATGATGATGATGATGATGAGGATGAGAGCTGATAAATTAAAATAAAGCTCGTTGGTACTGGGCGAGTGTAGGATGGTCGAGTAGGAAAGCAGCTGTCTTTGAACAAGCCCATCCAGAGAGGGAGAGGAGGAGCTAACGAGGCAGCCCAACCGAGGGAATGTGTTTGAAAAATGCCAGAAGCTGATCCAGAAGCTGATCCAGAACCTGATCCAGAACCTGATCCATTTCATCCTGTTTCTTGCCTGACACTTTTCAAAATGCATTTTCATGTTTCATCTTAGAGTAGAGAGGAAGAGATAAAGAGAGAGAGATGAAAACTGAAAAAACGTCATTTCAGCTTGGGGCAAGTCCAAACTTGGCCTCGAGTGAGGAGGGTACACACACACACACACACACACACACACACATCAGATACTGTACACGCATCAAAACAAATAGATATGAAAACACACACGCGTGAAAACTTGCCTTTGTTTTTCAACAGAGAAAAACACATTCACACATTATTCATTGATTCAGAGAAGGCCGACTCGGGTTTTGCGGAAATCCTCCCGCTGTACCGGTTTTCCGGCCCACGCTCCATTTAACACATCTGAGTGAGTTACCGGGTCGTGTGACCGGTCCCCACAGACTGTGGACAATGTTTCACAAGAGGGAGGATGCGCCACATTACACCCGGAGTCCAAAAAGACGCGATTAGACTTCATTAGAACCGGGTCCCGGGTCGCGCATCTTGTCGGCTCTCGTTGCTCAACTGCGTATTTCAAAGATTACGACTTGTTGTTTTAAGGTGTCGCCGCGCTTTAGCTGAAGAGCAGAAGCGGTCTCCAGCAAGAGGCTCAGATCCACCGATGGTGAATTCAGATCGTGTGAATGAAAACCATCGTAATCTTGTACACACATACGGTACAACATGTATACACATTTGTATGAGTATCACGTCTCGCCCTTCTCTCTAAAAGGCGGGCTTTCCACCCCGCCTTCGAGTAGCGCCGTTACGAACATCGATAAACACTTTTTTGCCTTTAGCAACTTGCTCAAGGGCACGTCAACCTGCCGCCCGCTGAGACAGAAGAAGAAGCTGTTGTGTCTGAGCTCCTGATTCTGACGTGTTTCTGCAGAGCGGTTGCGTGTTTCCCGTTTGTCTTCCACTCAATCTTCTCGCAGCCAGATTCTTGCAGTTCTTCCACATCGTTCTTATTTTTAAATTTCCACCGATCCGGTTCTTGAGAAACGAGCGGGGTGAAAGTCAAAGCGAGAGACGGGAGAGGAGACGATTCCTAAAACCCCCTTTTTTTTTTTGGTCCTCGGAGGTAATCCGGGTTACGGATCAGTCCTCCTTTGAATGTAATTTATTTAGTTCTTTACAGGGGGGGGGAGACTTGGGTTCACTTGGCTCTGACCTGGTTCGGTTCAGCTCAGCCATATCTACTTTGATCCGAGCTGGTATTATCTGGATTTGTTAAGCTCTCAGTGTAACAAATCTCTCTAATCTTTCACCTCGTCTCCTTTTATTAGCAAACACCAAAGCATGAATCCTTCAGTCGTTTAGCTGAAGCTTCTCTACTCCTATTACACACATATGTAAAGCTCTCTTTTCCGTGCTCAAGGCCGCCACAAGAACCCATCCTCCGGTCCACCGAGCAATAATTGCAGCACCGTCGTTTGTTTTTTTAATCTGACCCCGTGACCTCTGGCCGTGTGCCGTCACCGCTACCGACTGATCGCCGGGCACGCCGTGGTCCCCGTAACGCACAAACAAAAGTGACACAAGGGAGGGAGCATGTTTTTGTGAATCATTCGCCGTCACCTTCTCACACACACACACACACACACACACACACACATATACACACACACACACACACACACACACACACACACACACACACACACACACACCTAGTGAAATACCCCGCCGGGCAGATTAATTAGAGATGCTGTTTGGAATCGCAGACAACGCGGAACCTCACCGGACTGCAACACACACACACACACACACACACACACACACACACACACACTCCGTGTGTTGAGTGTTAAATTGGTATGCAGGACCAGTAAGCCCGGCAGAGTTATTACGCCTTCGGTCTATTAATGCATGTTATCTCTCTCTCGTTCTCAATATTTTTTTTTTAATCATTTTTCTGTCTCGTCTTTGTTGTTGTGGACATTTTTTTTTTCCTGGATCTCCTTCCTGTGTGTTTGCATATTTGCTTTAATCTGTGTGTGTGTGTGTGTGTGTGTGTGTGTGTGTGTGTGTGTGTGTGTGTGTGTGTGTGTGTGTGTGTGTGTCCTCCTGTCTCCCTCTTGTCTCCTTCTTAGCCTCTCATTAGATTTGAAAACCCCCTAATGAAAAACAAACAGGATGGAAAACACCTCCTCCAGCCCTCCATTTTCTCTTTCTCCCCCCCCCCCCCCCCCCCTCCATCCTTTTGATTTCCCTGCCTCTTCCTCCGTCTCCCTCCTACGCCCCTCTCTCACCTCTTTCAGCTGCTCTGTCCTCTTTCTCTCACAGCCAGATCCACCATTTGGGGAAGAGGAGCGAGAAAAAAAGAAAGACACAAAAAAAAAAAAAAAAAAGAGAGTCTGCAGCACCTGCTCTTACAAAATGGCTGCAGACGTAACGATACAACATTTTTTGGAAAGCGCAGGTGACATCGAATATCAGGATCTAAAATTGCTGCATTGGAGGAGACAGTTTTTAGGAGAGTGGAGACATCTGTTGAGACAGTTTAGGCGTGAATGAAAATAATAACCTCTTGGCATAAACACTCTACTTTCTTTTTCGCTTATGAACTCTCCTCTCCTTTCTCTCGCTGTGTCTTTCTCTCCTTTTGCATCATTTCTCCCTTCCTTCCTTCCTTCCTTCCTCCCTCCCTCCCTCCTCTTCTTCTTCTCCTCTCCCTCCATCTCTTTTCCCGTCTCTCTCTGTGGCAATGAATACCGGATCAGTCGGAGACAGACGGTGCGTGGGGTCTCACCGGAGGAGGGATGAAAAAACAGCGCACACATGCACGGCGACATATGCCCGAGCAAGAAAAAAACAAAAAACAACTATGTCTCCGAGCATACACACACACACACACACACACACACATGCGCTGATAAATTCTGACAGTGTAATCTTCCTTATCGGTAATCTGCAGCCACCGAGTGAGACTCAAATAGCTTCTTCAAACATTAGTGAAGCCACGAAGGAGATAAATGGAAAGAACACACACACACACACACACACACATGTTCAAGAAAACACACACATGGATACTGCCACACACACATGGTGAAGACACACACTTTGCAGGGGCACTTGTAAACGTCTGTAGCTCTAGCCGCACAACGGGCGTACTTATCTTTAAACGCGTTACAAAAGGCTTCTACCCGTAGACCTGGAATAGAACGTCAAACTGAGTTCTGAGTAGAAAAGAAAAATGGCGGCCGTCGTTGTCATGCACAGACGTCAGTTGGGCCGTAAAGTGTCGTCGCAGCTCAGCGGTATGAGAAAACGCCACCAGTCCGGCTCATTTTTTTGTCACCAGTGTAGCATTACAGCATGGTGGGATTAGCAAACCAGCTAACTAGCCAGCTGCCCGCCAGTCAGCTAGCTAGCTTGCTAATCCCACCATGCTGTAATGCTACACTCATCTGGCGATGGGGACGTGTGTGGATGAAGCACTGAGGTGTTCAGTTTTACTCCTTTAGTATGGCTCTCTGTGCTTTGTGATGTTACTTTTGTACCGTTTACATTTTAAACGTCACTGCAAAACCTCAGCTCAGTGAGTTGCACGTAAAAATGGCCGCCACGCTGACTCATGCTACGTTGATTTAAATGGGAATGTCCGTCTTACTCCCATTCTGTATCTATGATTCTGCTCAAGTGGCAAAATACAACGAGTAGAGATGAGATCAACTTAGCTTTTGGATCTTTCCCCCCTCTGTGGCTTCACTTTGGTTTTGATTAATTTAACTCTGTGTGTGTTAGCGCGTAATCTCACTTTGCTCGACATGGAGGCCCCATGCCACCAGATTTAAAGTAAAGATGCAGATACTGCCATTGAATAACAATTAAGACATCATATAAAAAAAAAAACACATGTACAGTTCTAACAGTGGAGATATGGCAGGATGTCCTTTCTTCCGTTTGGCCCTTGTGAGGACATTTAGTCTTCGTTAGAGGTAGAATTACAAATGTACCCATAAACTGGATCTAAAAGGCCACATCATTAATATCCAACGAGGTTTGCTTAATGCATTTAAAAGCTCCAGAATCGTGTGGTGGAAGGGATCGTAAACTTTCAATCCCAAAGTCCTGTTTCAAAGGTTGAATTTGGTGGAAACTCATTAAACGTTTCCCAGTTGATCACTGTTTTTTACGCTTTGTTGGCTCTTTTGAGGGCAATATCCTGGTGGTAAAATTAGAAATGTTTGACTTTAAAGGTTTTTAATGAGAACCTGAACGCACCATGAGTTTGGATCTTTGTGCAGCTGAACGGTTTTATTTGTAGAAGAGGCGAAATGTTGGACCTCTGAAGGACCCTCCTTCATGCAACGCGTCCTTTGATGGATTCACTTTAAATTGGATGCAGAAATTCAAAAGAATGGTGCATGAAAACAGAACTCCTGTTCATTTTGACTAAACTGGGGACAGAAAGCGAACCCGTCCAAGAGTATATGAGCGGTTTTGTTGGCTAATAACAAGTAGCCAGTGTAAAGATGGAACCGGAGTGATGGGATCCACTTTCTTGATTTTAGTGAGGACTCTAGCAGACTTCTGAATCAGCTGCATGGGACCACGATTGCACGCTGTTAGCGTTTAGCTCAAAGCCTTTTTAGCGCCAGATTTATTAGCCGTTTTTGCCCATGAACTCCGGACGACGTCTGGAGAATCAGGTCTGGACATCAGGCCCTTTCACGTCCTCTCCTAGTGGAAACACCCCCATTTGGTTTAGCTGAGGGGTGGTAGAGCTTGCAGGAGGCAGAACATGCTGCAAAAACACAGGATTGTCACCTGAATCTTGTCCGAATATTTTGGCGTCGACCCTTATCGGCAGAAGTCACCCAATCTTGTTGCGTTTCCAGAGGACATTTTCATTGCCGTCTTTGTGTAAATGGCCAATCTTCTTCGCCGTCGTACGCCGCTATAGAAAAGACATCTGCGCAATTGCTCATTGGCTCTGTCGGACATCACACAGACGTTGCACTAGTGAGCTGACGGGCTGAACTCTGTCTCTACTAATACATTTGTGTTCTCACATACAGCTCCTCCGGTTAATGTCGAGGTAAGAGGGTTCAGGGTTCAGTGTAAAAGGCGCTTTTAGACAACAGCTCATTATGCAATCAGCTCCTGGTACTGATCTATGCCCTGATGCTTTTCTCTCCCGGTTGACCTACAATGGAAACTGCACACAGCCCCAACTGTCTATAGCAATTATAGCATTTTCTTTTTTCCTCTAATCTGCCAATCCAATCTATATGCAAAATCCGGCTTTAATTTAATCAGCAGAGCGAGCCTCATTGGTTTCGTATAGACAACTCTGTGTGTCATTTTAGTCGTCAGGATGTGTTATCCCCCCGCGCTGCATTCTGTTGATCATCTAGAATTATCAAAGGCGCCCAAATGTATCCGGTCAAAGAGATCCAAACAGACAGTTCAGATCAAATTTGTTCCCCCGACGAAATGTGCTTGATAACTGGAACACAATCGGCTTTCTCCGTCTATGCCAGCATACGTTTTAGCGATTGGCGGATCGCCACGGCATTACTCATGCAAAACTCTGTTTTTCGTTCAGTGCACGACTTATTAGACGAAATCAAAGAGGTGTTGGTGATGGCGTGCGCGTCTTTCATCACGAGGAACAATGCGTCGGAGAAAGAAATGCGTCGGAGAAGAAATACGGCTGCGGTGAACTCTCTGAAATGAAACGGTGTGATATGAGATTGCTGCTGAGGCTGTGCATTGGCGATAAGATGAGACAGGCATTCAAAAAATCCCACACATTTCATGCATTCCTTGAAATACACCGTCGTGGGTATTATTTACTACGAGATTCTGATACCGTTTCACTCGGAAAGATGAACCGCAGCTTCGAGCACAACTTGCTTGCCCGTTTTGGGGAGGGGAAGCGGACAAGGTGACATGGGGGGGTGGGGGGAGATGCGGCGATAAACACTAAAAAAGACAAGGCAATGCGACGGAGAAATGATGGGGCATTTTTTTTTTAGGAGGAGGGAGATATGCGGGCCTTGCAGGACGTTGGCGGTAGCGGCGGGGGGGGGGGTTGAATGGACCAAACACAGGGAGATTAAAGGACAGCGAGGGATTAACGGCAGAGATGTGGCGTGCCAGAAATTGGAATTGGGAGAACGAGGAGGCGGCGGTGGAGAGATTTAGAGGTGTCAAGTGTAAGAGAAAGAGACGCACTATTAATTAAGGGATTCACGGATGAAGGACTGAGGTGCGGGAAGGTAGGCGACGGAGAAGAAAAGATGGCCTTCTTGCCCACAATGGTACCCGAACTCTACCCAATGTACAGGAAGAGGGAGCAAGGCAGTGAAGATCAGACTGGTATCTTACAGTATACGTACATACTTAGATAACTAGATGCTGGAATGGTTGAAGAAGCGACGGCGAGGAGAGAGAGTTAATTCCCCTCTACAATCCCTAAGGGAACCAAATGGACCATGGGAAGTCAAGAAGGGTGAAATGCAAGAGACCAATGATCTTGCGGTCTGGCCAAATGATTCACGAAAGTTTAACTTCATTTCAAAGACTCGTATCTTTATCACCTTTCTCTCCGTGTCGCTTGGTTCTCTTCTACTCTCTAACCGCGTCCTTCTGTTTCATCGTCGCTTCATTAGACGCGGCACAATAGCAAAGGCTTTGGGAAGACGGTGGACTATATGGCCTCTCTGCTTTTGCGGTGAGGTCTGTGAGGTTCAACTTCAGTTTCTTTATATCACAGCGCCGCTTTCCCTTCGAGCCTACAGTCGGCCATAAGATGTGAAGTGCTGCTCTGGTAACACGAAAACAAGCTCAGTACTGTTTGTAACAGATTTCGTTGGCAGCAGCTGTGTGGGATGTCAATTTGTAGAACTAGCTCCAACTGTGCGACAGCTGACAGACATTTTTTAAATGCCCGACGTCCATCTGATCACCGAACAGCCAGACTGTCGATCGTCGGGGCAGTTATTGAGGCGTGCCCCACTTAGAGAGATCTTAAAGCGACGGCCACCATTGAAGGGGAACGGCTGAGAACCCCTGATGTGGCTCCTCCTGATGGTAGTTGTTGTTTCTTTGCTGCATGTGGAGCTTTGCTGTGGTTGCATTTCTTTTTTCGTTTTCATTCAAATCCGAGGATTTGCTTGGGCACAAAACCGATCATAATATATAATGTTTCTTTGTTGCTTGTCACCTGCTCACACCTGATCCTCATGTGGGAGACTCATTCCCTGAAAGATTGAAACATTCATAAAGCTGTACGTCTAGCTCTACAGCATTGATGCAGGACTGAAATATTGATCGTTGTGACAAGGCTGCATGTGGTCTCGAAAGAATTACCTTCCAATTACACAAAAACTGCAGAGTCAATTAGGCTTTGAAGGAATGTATGCTCTCCCGGACTACGTAGTCTACGAAGTCCACGTTCGTAAGAGATCAGGATGGACGATGGGTCAAACACGGGACTCACACCCAGGTGACCTGTGTTTGTGTCCCGTGTGAAAACCAGAAAGTGGAAGTATCTTAAAGCTGCATTCTCTCTAGTGTCCACCAGGGGGCGACTCCTCTGGTTGTATACAAGTCTAGTCTAAAATGACTCTACTTCTCTCTTGATTTATTCCCTCAGTAAACATTGTAAACATGACTTTATGGTCTCAATCTCTAGTTTACAGTCTTCTTCAATACAGCATGATGTTCATTTAGTACATTATGGTCCATTTAGAGTCAAACACACAATAAAGCCGGGTGTGCTTTCAGGTTTATTGAGCTCCATACTCTCGTTTCACTTCTGGTTGCAAAAAACCAAGATGGCGACGGCCAAAATGCCAAAATCAAGGCTTCAAAAACTTTAGTCCACAAACCAATCGACGTCTTACACACAGTCTACGGTGAGATCAAAAGCACCGTACTTATTCTGACTCAAACCACGATCTTTGACTCAACCTCCACAGGGAGTTTTGTTACCGAAACCAAAGTGGAAAATGTAGTTTGGAAACGGCAAAAGCACCACAAGCTGTCGATCCACACTCGTGCAGTTGTCATGAAACACATTGTTGGTTCAGAAACCTCAAGATTCATTGATCCAGTCTGTCCCCATCCAATCTTTTGGATGCTTCTCCTACTTTCCTTTTCATTCTTTCACACCCAGCTTTCAACCCCCAGGCCTTTTTTAGAACTCAAATGTGGTGCTGTGCATGATTGTGTTGGAGTCACTGAATCAATACGTCAGCGTTGGACCTCCCTGTCAAACAAAGTGCCTCTCTCTTTCCCCACATGCGGTAGCGCTTCAACGCCCTTTTTCGGACTTTCACATTCACGCGTGTCCGTTGAATGCAATTTGAGCCGGCGCTAAACAATACCGCAAAACACACGGCGGCCGGGTAAAACCGGTGGAACCGCGGGTCTGAGAGGATATTATCTGCATCGGTTAACGCTCCGAGCAGATTGGCGCTCACTCTCTCGCTCACACAGACGCTGCTTAAAAGGGTGTAACTGGCAGCTCTGACAGAGAATATTATCTGCTTTGGTCAGGGCCCGGTGGCTTTGACATGCACACACACACACACACACACACACACACACACACACACACACACACACACACACACACACGGCGTCTCGCCACTAATGCGATGTGTTTTTTTCATTAGAACCCAGTCATTGGAGGCAATTACACGGGTCATCGTGGGTTTTAATGGGGGGATAATGGACTTGGACGAAGGCAGAGAGAGAGAGAGAGAGAGAGAGAGAGACAGAGAGAGAGACAGAGAGAGAGAGAGAGAAAAGGTTGAAAAAAAAAGAAAGCAAGACTTTGATGAAGAGGAGAGGAGAGAGAGTAGGAATGGGCTGACATGAAGTGTCAGTCACACTGGTGCTGCATGACAATCCAGAACTCAACAAAGAGTGTGTGTGTGTGTGTGTGTGTGTGTGTGTGTGTGTGTGTGTGTGTGTGTGTGTGTGTGTGTGTGTGTGTGTGTGTCTGTTTCAATGGAAAACTGGTTCCCGCTCAAAATGACCAGCGGCATGTCTTTGACTTGTCGTTTGTGCCTCAGACATAATTGATGAATTAGGTTTAAATGCATACTCACTGTTATATGTATATGAGACTTAGTATCGTCGGGTTTCACGAAAACTCTGAATTTAAAGGTGCTCAAATCCAGAATTCAGAGCTTTAACTGCCTCCGCATGGCTCTCAACATGGCGGCGTCTGCTAGCCGGCGGCTATAGCAGCTAAAGGTGCTAACAGCGCAGCAATAAGTTAGCAAACTAAAACTAAGAAACGACCCGTCGAGACTTAATGTCATGGCTGTTGTTGGAGCACGGCGTGGCAGAAGAAGCCTCTTTCTTTCTGAAGTGCTTCATATTCATGCAGGGTGTAAAAACCGGGAGCGCTTTTTGCCGAGTCACCTTTTCCTCAAAGCCGTTTTGAATCATGACTTAGCATCTAAGCGATCGCTTCGAAGAAGCTCGGGGCGCTCGGTGAAATTGATTTGTTTTGGTGAATTAAGTGGGAATGACTTCACCGAAACACGATGGAAGAAGTTTTAAGTCATGACTAAGCATTTTGATTAGTACACACAGTGGATGGTGCTCTGCTGAATGCATTGGATTAAAGCAGGTTTCAATGTTCCTGCCACTGATCATGAATGCTGCATTTCAGCGTCTCATCGGGAAACGCTGATCTTCTACCTGGGATGTCAGTATTGATCGACAATAAAGCAGAGTGTGTGTGTGTGTGTGTGTGTGTGTGCGCTGCCCTTGTGCACGGAGATAGTATTGATTTTGCGTTAATGACTTAAACTGTATACTTAGAGAGAAGAGATCCCTGTGGAGCAATCATGCAATCGGCAGAAAGCTACTTGAGCGGAACAAAGTGTTTGCATGAGTGCTTTGTGTGTGTGTGTGTGTGTGTGTGTGTGTGTGTGTGTGTGTGTGTGTGTGTGTGTGTGTGTGTGTGTGTGTGTGTGTGTGTGTTTGATATAGAGACTATTTATATATGTATTTAATACTGTGCCTTTGTAAAACAAAAAAAGAAGAAGATATTCCTTTGATCCAAGTGTATGGTCAGTTCCTATGCGTGTGTAGTAAGGCTTGCATCGTGTGTGTGTGTGTGTGTGTGTGTGTGTGTGTGTGTGTGTGTGTGTGTGTGTGTGTGTGTGTGTGGGTCCCATCTGTTTTCCAGCCTCTCCATCTCCTCCGGTGTCTCTGCTCTTGGCTACGATCCGTCTTCCGTCCCATCTGATGCTGCAGCACATCGTTACGTTTCTTTTCTCTCACGCCTTCCTCCTCCTCCTCCTCCTCCTCCTCCTCCTCCTCCTCCTCCTCCTCCTCCACGTCGTCCGCCGCAATGCTCCGATCTGTGCCTGTTGTCTCTTTTTCAAACGCACGCAACATCCGACCGCTTTCTGTCAGACGCACTCAAACTCTCTCATCGCCACTTCTGCTGCTCGTACTGTGACACTTTGGAGCGACGTGACTGCATTGTTGGTTTAATTGCTGCTGCTGTCGGAGAGGTTGTTACCTAGAGATGCAATTATGCACAAACATCTCCCCCCTCTGTGACGCCTGGATAGGTTTAATATCTCCCGCAATCTGCTCCGCATCATCTTCATAGACCCGGAGATGCACAGCGGCGGCGCGATGAGGGACGGTGACGTCGGCCTGTCGGTCAGTCCTCACAGACTGGAACGTCCTGGTTTCCAAGAGGGCGTGTCTGTCCTGTAGTCCCATCCTGCACAGTCGCCGTGATGGATGACATTTTGGGATTTTGAGTGAAATGTCTCGACGAACGACTGGATCGATCGCCGTTAAATTTGGCAAACGCGTTCATGTCCCCCCCCCCCGTCGTCGTTCGTCCCGTGAACAACATACAGTGAACCTGGTGTATCTTGTACATGGATGAAGCTAACGAATCGCGTTGAAGCCTGTAGTGTCTGCTCAATGTTCTGAACGGGGTTAACGTCGGACCAGCGATCCGTAAGTGTCAGAGAGTGTACGTGTGGCGCATCTATGAATATTTAAATCGGTTGGATGGATTAAAAAAACATTTCAAATGCGTGGCCTTATCACATCCACGCCTCCGTCCTCCAAGTCGTTTAAATAATGAATTCCACTCGATAATGCTCTCAGGCTCACTTTATTGAAATGGGGGGAACTTGAACCTTCCCTTTTAATCCGTTTACTTTGCAGAGAATATTTTTGTCCCAGACGGACGCAGCGCTCGCCGTTTTAAAAAAAAAAAAAAAAAAAAACGTTTACGAAGGACGCGCGAAGGAGCCGCGGCCCGCCAGACGCCTCACTTTCGGTCCCCGCGGCCATCTTGCATCACCTCACAGTGATTTGACGGATTGCCGTTCCACAAGTTTGAAGTTGATTAATACCGTGCAAAAAGTATACACGGTGCAAACTTTATGAAAGATGCATAAACACCAGCTTGCTCCTTTTGATTTTCCGAAATCCGCACGCAGCACTAAAGTTATCCATTATGCATCTAATGCAACCTCAACCTGACCTCATGTTTCTATAATTACATAATGTCATTTATTATAGAAATTAGATTTTTTTTTTCTTCTTCCACGTTGTACGGAGGCTGCAGGCCAAGTGTTTCATTTTGACTTCAGACTAATTACGTCTCAATAATTTAAAAAAATAAATAAATAAATATATATATATATATATATATATATATATATATATATATATATATATATAGATATATATATCAAGTTAGCTCATTTCACAAATAGAGAGCTATGGGAAGCTGTTACATGAGATGTTATGTAACGGCTCCGAGGGCGTTTTTTAAAGACGGAGGGAAAGCCAGCGGAGAGCACACAATGTTTATTGTTTGTTAGGGTTTCAGCGGAGCTTTTTCGAGGCACGCTCCATTCCCAAAAAGCACAGCCTTGCCAACTCTTGTGGGTAACAGGGGATCTAATTAGCGAATTAGCAAACTTTATTGGTCTTTTTTAGCTGTTGGAGTAAACTTTTCTGTACCCAGGCGTTCCACTGTGTGAATGTTAAGCACGCCGTTTCCCCAGATAAACATCCACGATGAGAACTTCTCCGCGTCGCAGCTCTATATGTTGCACTCGTTGCGAAAGGGAATCGATAGATGTTGCTTTGGAGAAGTCGATACAGCTATATGTGGGACACACATGAATGCACAGACTCACTAATAGGACCGACTCGGCTTTAAGTTTTTCTTTACTTTTGTTTCCTTTGAATAATGAATGAGTGGGGCCGAACAGTACGAAGCAACGGAACTATTGTTGGGGTTGCATTGGCAATTTGGCAGAGCCGTTGGTGTCCCTGTCAGGATAGAGTGTAATAACTCTGGTGAGCACGCTGACGTTAGCTTTTCAGTCTCGTTAGATCACATACCAGTGTAAAACAGGTCTGCAGACTCAATTAAAGAGGCGATGAAGTCTGTAAAGTGACATGTTTGGGACGGCCGGTCGACGGTGAGTGGAGTGCACGACAACAAGCGCACTCGTGAGACCCAAGGGTGATGAAGTCACAATAAAAACGCCGCTTTGACTAAAACCAAATGAAGGCTTTCAGGTCTACTGTGATGGATGGTGTGCGGCGGCGGCGGCTTGTTGTTTATTGTTCTGAACAAGAATGGATGGCGGCAAAGGGATTCTTCTGACAATGAGTTGCAAATGTGAAAGGAGGGCGGGATGTACGCTGTTGAAACAGGAGTGCACCACAGGCCAGACCCGGTCTGAAGGGTTAACTACCTAGTTGATGGAAGAAAGACTTTGTGTTTGTTTTAGTGCTTTGTCCAGACCTGTAGATGTTAAATGTGGCTGTGACTTAATAACAATACTGGACGCTAAATATTAGCCACAACACCTCTGGAGACATATTGTCTTTTCTGTTTTCAGACTTTAGAAGCACGATAGATGTTGAGCGCCTCGAGTCCGAAGACGGTCCGAACGACGCTCGTGTGAATGCGAACAAAAACGCAGAGGCAGCTCTTCCACGGGGGCCTTCTTCCCACACGAAGACACAGTCGGCATTCGACCAGGGTGAGTCCATCAGTAGGTAGCTCCTTCTTTTTAAAGAAGGTTTGGTGGTTTGCAAGTGTACTATACTATACTACACACATATAGAGTGAGAGAAACACACCCAGGCAGGCGTACAGTCACACACACACACACACACACACACACACACCCCTATTTATCCCCCTCCAGAGGACCCTTTATTCCCCCTCTCTTCCTCTGTCTTCTTCACCTCGGTCTCCTCTCGGTCTCCCTCTGTATCCGGTGGTGTCTATTTAAAGAGGATTGCCACACACACACACACACACACACACTCTCTTACTGTACTTCCTCTCTTTGCAGCGGCCCAGAACAGACAAACCAAACTCTGGTTCTAGAGAGAGTCATTTGTGTTTTTACGTTACCGACACGCTTTTGAAACTGAAACGCCTGACTTCCGTTGCACCGTGTGTTGTTTGGCCATGGTTTTGCCTATTGGCGAGGAGAACAGCCTTCCCTTTCCGTTACCGCAGTCTTGGAAAGGGAGGCGTGAGCAGAGCGGTCTTTAGTTTGTTGCAATCTACAACCTCACCACTAGAGGCAACCAAGTCCCTCACACAGTCCCTTTAAACCATGTCTGTCTTCGCCTTACGAGGACACGTGTTATCTTCCTCTTTTTACAGAAGTTTTTAGCTTTATTGTGTATTTTTATCATCACCTATATTATAATCGTATGTCAGGACTGGTTTTTGTCATTCTTTTTTCTTTTTTTTTTGTCATATAAATCCAAAACCCTTATAACTTTAACCAAAAACCTACTTTTAATATTCTCAAACAGCCCTCTGAAGCAGTCAGACTGGCCAAAAATCGCATAACTCTGCAGGTCTGACACCTTAAATTGGTCCTCACACACACACACACACACACACACACACACACACACACACACACACACACACACACACAGATACATTCACAGACATGTGTTTGAGGAGGCGTTTAAGGGTTCACGGTTTAAAATGACATTCTGGGAATTCTCCTTTACGCTTCCTCTCTGCTTCTTCTCGCTCTGTGGCTTTCACGCGATGATGAGACATGATGTACCGGGTCCATCTGGCTGTGATGACTATGCCCTTGTATTGATTAAAAAAAACACACACACACACACACACACACACACACACACACACACACACACACACACATGTTCTCTCTCAGGGAGGAGGAGAGAAAGGTCATGTCTCTCAAGTTAATTACTCTCTGTAGCCCTCAGGTCTGGAGAAGCTTTTCCTTTCCACTTCTTCTTGCCTCATGTCTTCGTCTATCCAGTTTATAGCCACCAGAGCGTGAAGATCAGATAACCTCTCTTTACATTTCTTTGCATGTGTTTGTGTCCTTCCGGAGTTTCCAAACCGTACACACACACACACACACACACACACACACACACACACACACACACACACACACACACACACCTACAGACACAGTGACTATATCTTTGATCCTAAAGCCAGAATCAATTTGTTTTGTCGGTGCGGCAGAGCTACTAAGTTTAATTACTTTCTTCGCTGTAGCTGACGGGGCAAAAAGTGTGTGTTTGGCTGGAGGGTTCAGCCATAATGAAGTGTAAATCTATCAGATAAAAAAAAAAAAGAGCCTGTGAGTCAGTGAACTACCCCGAGGGACAAATGCACTACTTTGACACAGATTACGTCTGTATGAATGCATGAACTTGAAATAAACGTTCTAACTTACCGCTGGTTCTATTTCATATTCGTTCCATGAGGGCTGGAATTGGATTCTTTGAATATTTCCACATGTTAAGCATTTATTTATTTAGTTATCTGTTTATTTTAAAGGTTCTAGCGCATGTCCTGTCACCCCTGTATATATCAGCAGCTTA
Organism: Cebidichthys violaceus; assembly: GCF_023349555.1. Lineage (NCBI taxonomy): Eukaryota > Metazoa > Chordata > Actinopteri > Perciformes > Stichaeidae > Cebidichthys > Cebidichthys violaceus. The sequence goes on from NW_027176361.1 coordinate 3,207,679, forward strand.
TACACTTTACACACTTTAGCACCTGTCTCAGAGGACCTCAATTTATTACCAGATCACTTACTGTTTTTCTTTCCTGGAAAACTACAATGGATCTGTTTTTCCCCCCCAATGTAAAGGTCTGAATGCCCTTTCAAAGCTCCTTCCATGCTGCCAGGAATAGCATTTCAATTGAGTGATACCCAAATACTTTGTTTAGCCTAAAATTAGTCACATTCAGAGTCCAAAACCCTTAAACCCTACGGCACTCAGAGCAGTTTTTCACTATTGAAAAAGCACAATCGTGGCTAAAAGTGTGAAGAAGCGGCGTCGTTTTAGAGAAAGGAACCTTTCGGACCGTTCTGCGGGTCGTGGGATTCTCTCCAAATGTCCATAAAGTACCAAGAACAAGACCTCCGTGTCCTCAAAGGTAGATACATGATGTCATAGCATCTCCAGTTATATCAACAATTACAATTAATGTAATGGACTCGTGTGCCTCTCAAGAGAGATTGAGACGAAGGACGAGTAGGACTCTCGAGGGACCGCAGTCGATCAGTAAGCTGCAGTATGGTATCGAAGGACGGCTTCGTGGAAACAAGGATATTTGTATGCAGCTTTGTACAGCATATATAGCATGCGTTTCTAAATATGTTTAAGTTTGAGTACGTATATTGCAGAATGCAGTAACTTTCCTCGCAGCAGCCATCTTTATTTGTGGAGTAAGGGTGTCAATTTAAACTGACTTTTTTACTTAGCAGCATATATTTGGTGGCAGAAGCAGAGGTGCATGTTCGTAATGCGTTCCACTTGTTATTATCTGACACCATCAAAGCCTCCGTCTTTTGTTGTCGGTGTCACATCGCGATCTTGACCACAATGCACTTCACTTTCCTGTTGCCAGGTAACAGAGACCCTTTTTTTGTGTGTGTGTGTGTGTGTGTGTGTGTGTGTGTGTGTGTGTGTGTGTGTGTGTGAGCACAAACTTTTCAACTATAACTCAAATATGAATGAAGTTATTTTTATCCTCCCTGTGCAGCGCTTTCATTTGTGCTCGTTCTCTCCACGCCGCTCTAAAGCGACAGCTTCATGGTCGTAAAGAAGCCGATTCAATCAGTCGGCCTCGAGACACTTCAGTCCTCTTCACTCACTCAGCTTAATTATTGTTTACTGCTCTCCAGAGGCTTATTTCACATAAGTTGTGACGACTCTCAATCATAATGACTGAGTCGTGACTCGTCCGTCTGAGGAATGCTAGTTAGTTACATATATATATATATATATGTATATGTATGTATGTAGTTGTATATATGCATTTATATGTATACATATATGCATTTATATACGTATATGTGTGTGTGTGTGTGTATATGCATGTATGTGTATATATACGTTTGTATGTGTATATATGTTTATGTATATGTATTATGTGTGTATATGTGTATACGTATGTATGATATATATGTATGTGTGTATATATATGTATGTTTGTGTGTATATATGTATATATGTATGTATGTGTGTATGTGTGTGTGTGTGTGTGTGTATATATATGTGTGTATATATGTGTGTGTATATGTATAATCATATTTAAACATATGTATGTTTATATATGTATACATGTATTTATATGTTTGTGTATATATATATATATGTACATATATGCAGTATATGTGTCTGTATATTCTGACGTTATTCATGGTGCTAACTTGAGTCCGTCTGAATACTTAAATACTTACACTTGTGGAGTTTGTGAGAACTTAGTGTCCTCTTGTATTCCTGCCCCCAGTGAAGATTGCGAGCATGCGGAGGTTCACTAGGAGTCACTGGGACGAGTCTGATCACCGAGGACCTCCTGTTGCTCGCACATATGGCTCAGTTAAGCCGAGATGATTTTTTGGTTTTAATTAGATTTATGCGTAATGAGCAAATAAGTATGATCTACCATACGGCAATGGAGGGTTAGCGGTCACAAATCACATTTAAAAAAATAAAGCTCAAGCTGTCGGAGCTACTTGTTGGAGCCCATACTGTCACTAACGGCACTCACTGAATAAACATGAGCTAAAAAGAGATTTCAGAGAGAAGCAGACAGAAGGGTTTACAACAGGTTAAACATATAAAGTTATGTATTGTACTAATGGTCAGTACAATATATTAAAGTTGGTGATAGTTGCCGAGCCATTGCCTGAAATGAGCATATTTTAATTGTTTGCTATGACGCTGTCCATGGTGCTGATGTAGTCATTGGTCCAGGTGTATTGTCTTCAGTACTATGACAACTTTATTTATGTAAAGTTGATAAGAAAGCTTCATTTTTACTTCCCGTATTGGGCTGAATTTCCAGCCTTGCGGTCCTTTTTGCAGTGGCTGAATTTCTAAGCAAAGATAGCAGCATTATTCCAAGAAAAGTTGTCCACCGACACCTTGTACGGCTGCACCGAAACTGCAATCGTTCCACTTCATTTCAGTGGGGAGGGGGGGTGGGGAACACGTCATTAGCTCGCCAACGACAGTTTCAATTCCTGGATTTTGAAACTTTTTTTTTTCTGCTAACGATGCTTAAAGAAGAACACCGCCTAAATTAGGAAAGTTCTAGGAAAGGTCTTGAAAAGTTAAATCCATCTTCGTGAAATCAAGCTACTCTCTAGCAATGAACCAGAGAAGGAAGCCTCGACTACAACATCCTTTCCAATTTTAGAGTTTTATCGCTCTAGTTTTTGGAATTGGGAGAGTTATACTTTTGGACTGTCGAAGACCATATGAGTAGCATGTATGAATTTTGATAATGGGTGTACTTCCCCTTTAAATTGGGCAGTCGTGTATTCATTAGCAGCTACCATACTTACAGGCGATAAGGTAATGATCAGCGCAAATGGGCTTTTTGACTTTTGGACACACATTTTGACAACCAATCATCACGCGTGAACCCAAATTGGCTCCTCCTCCTCCTCCTCCTCACACCCCATCTCCACGTCTGCCTGTCTATTTTTAGACAGAGGGCAATGAAGTAGTTAAGAGGAAGGTTTTCTGAAGTCTCCGTTCTCTTTGCAAAGAAAGAGAAGGTCACCAGTGTAGTTAGGGATCTGATTGGAGGACTAAAACTAGCATTCTGTGCACAGATCATGAAGCCGGTCAATGCGTCCTTGGCCAAAGCTCCAAAAACTCCCCCGTAAATGAACTGCACTGAAGTGGCAACAAAGCCTCCCGAAAGAACACGTCACTATTAAAGAGTGCCTCCGTTGATGCTCGCACCTTCGTCTTGACATGTAGTAAACACACAATAATAGCTGTCTGCATAACGTGCACAACACACACACACACACACACATACACACACACACACAAAGCCACCGCTCGCCTTCAGGCTGTCCGTCAAACGCCGTCTGGCTTCATAATGACATGCTAATAAGGCGCTAAAAAGAAAATAGGCTAACAAGCTTTGCAATTAACATGACCGAAAAAAAACTCCTCTCCTCCTCTTCACTCCTGCCGCTTCCTCCCGGGGGGGAGTGGGGGAGGCGGGGGGGGGGGGGGGGGGGAGTGTTTTGTCAGCCTCACTCGGCTTGAGTAGTTTCCATAATGCAGGCACATCAAGAAAGTGTCAGTTAGGGAGTGTGTGTGCGCATCAGAGGGAGAACGTGTGTTTTTGTTTAATCTCCAATAATTCCTAATGTGGAGGGCTGTGTCAGACTGTGGAGTAAAAACTCCCTCAAGGGCTTCCTACACACACACACACACACACACACACACACACACACAAAGCTGCACACCGTCCTTTTTTTTTTTGTGGTGATAATGTGAAAGGACATGGTCTGAAATCAAGCAGAGTGGCAACAGTGGAGAGGGAGAAAGTGGGATGAAGGGGTTCAGCATCTCCCCCCGTCGTTTGAATAAATTATCAACGATAAAAACAGCCGAGGTCAGTCGGCAAGCGGTGGCGGCGCGGTGGCGGTGGCGGCGAGGCCCTTTTTTTTTTTCCGTTGCCTGTTTGAAGAGGAACATGTCTGTATAAGGCAACGACTCGCTCCTCCACTGTTTGTGTCTCTCAGAGGAAGCAGACGCAGGGAGACACAATGCCTTGTTGAGTCATCGCCGCTCCCTTTGAGCACCAGCCAATGCATTCTTCGGTGGCGGCTGTGGCGGCTTTATTATCTCATTTAATACCAAAAAACAATACTAAATAAATTGTTGAGCTTTTGGTGGAGCGAAGATGTCAGGAGGAGATTTACAGTCGTGCGAACTCTCAGCTTCGCACCTGTCCTCTTTTGACGATGTGTGTATATAAGACTCACTTTCAAGGTCTAAGGTCTACAAAACTGTGTCCTGATAAATTGTGTTTCGGAATCCAAGTCCAAGCTCAAGGAAAACTTCTGCCGCCAGAGAAATATCTACTTGATTATATGTGGTTGTATATTTTGCAGTAACCTTCAAAAAGTAGTCCGCGCTCCTGCAACTATTCAGAATTGTTGACATACATAAACTTTGTAGTTTTTCCACAATCATTTATATTCTTCACCATGATTTGGAATATAAATATTTTACCAGTTTGGTAGAGTTCAGTCTCAACTGTGAAAACTCTGGCCTGTTGCTATACAGGGTTCATTGATGGTGTTTTCTTTTCCTGGCAACAAAGCTTCATGTGACTACAGGGATGTATGTCTCTGCCACGGGTCAATGAATCACAATGACCGCAAAAGAAAGAAAGAAATATGTGAATGTTACAGTCCAAATCACCTCTTGTCTGTGATAAGGTTCCTGGGTCTGCTTTTGTGTTACTGGACTAGCCATTATGCTAACGTTACTGGGTTAGCCTTTGTGCTACTGGACTAGCCATTGTGCTAACGTTACTGGGTTAGCCTTTGTGCTACTGGACTAGCCATTGTGCTGACGTTACTGGGTTAGCCTTTGTGCTACTGGACTAGCCATTGTGCTGATGTTACTGGGTTAGCCTTTGTGCTACTGGACTAGCCATTGTGCTGACGTTACTGGGTTAGCCTTTGTGCTACTGGACTAGCCATTGTGCTAACGTTACTGGGTTAGCCTTTGTGCTACTGGACTAGCCTTTGTGCTAACGTTACTGGGTTAGCTCTTACTCGTTCTTTGGCTCAGTCATGAACAACTTCACTTCTGGATTCACTGTCGGCCCATTTTTCCATGTCTTCTATTCATGTTTCATATTTCTTTTTCATTACAAGCTGTTTACACCTCTTACAGGTTTTTTTAAAAATGGCGGTTGCCCGTGCCGCATTGATTCATGTGTTTGATCAATCACTTACTTCACTCACGGTTCCTCTTGTGCTTGCAGAGTACCTACCTAAGTATGTTGGCTCTTATAACAACAACGAAAAATTCTTCCGTTCTGAAAACACTTAATACGTCACTCCACATTCGACGCCGCTGTCGTTCCTTTTTACAAAAACTAATTTATTTATTTCTTTTCTCTGCTTTTCAGCCACAGCAAGGTCGCAAAGGCATTCATCTTTGCTTTCCTCTCCTCCTCCTCCTCCTCTCATCATCGTCAACGTTGTGCGTTACGTGTGTGTGTTATAGTGTGTAACGGTATCAAAGACGGTGTTCTGAAGGTGAAGGCCGCGGTGTTGTCATGTGCATCGCTATAGAGACGTGCTTCTCTTTTTATGTCATCCTCTGCCCTTCAGATGAAAGGAGAATGAGGGTGAGAGTTTTGGGTTGCGTGTGAAGTAAATTTAAGCAAAGGGTAAGAGAGGAGGAGGTGGAGTCTTATCTGTGTTTCCTAAATATGCTGCATATTAGCAGAGATTAAAATGTGGCATTCACAAACTGTCAGACAAAGTTTTGCAACCACCACTCTTGATTCTCTCCTTCAAATTGTCTTTGGATTTGACAACAACAACCTTGATTTACCCAACAGTGAAGACAGTATTAGGAACAATGGCGCCAGCGGAGGACAATGCTCGTCCTTCAAGTGAACAAAAGCCCTCTGGCATTGTTCATTGTTTTGAGACGAACACAATTGAAGTCTGAAAGAGTTCCAGCGATTCTCCTTGTGAAGAGTTTGTTGCGATGGAAAGGTTTATGTTTGAAAGCGCTCCAATTTGACCTTTTAAATATTGCCACACGGACTCGTATATTGGCAATTTTTTTTCACAATCAATATAACACAGCTGGGGTTAATTATAGGTGACCGCGAGCAGCACGGACAAGTACATCCCACAACCGCAACCTCCCCAGGGTCATGAGGTGGAATACTCAGATATTTGACACGGATGCCTCCCTTCTTAGAGGTTTTCCGGTCACGTCCACCTGGTAAGAGGCCCGGGTCTACCCCAAGGGCTAGACCCGGAACACGCCGGAGGGATTATATATCTCCTCTGGTTTTTGTAACGCCTCGGGGTTCCCCCCCCCCCCCCCCCCCCCCCCAGTAAGAGAAAAAACGTTGCTGGGGGAGAGGGACACATCTGGAATACCAATCCTGAGCCTTCTGCCCTAAGCGGTAGAAGATGGATGGATGGATGGAATCAGCAAGCTAGCTAACTAGCCAGCCGCAAGCCTGTTAGCTAACTCGCTAATTCCACCGTGCTTTAATGCTACACAGAAAATGAGCCGGGCAAAGTTGTCACAGTTGCCGCTCGGACCGTCCTGACGAAGGCCACAAGCTGATAAACAATAAAGTTGCTCCGCATACTGAAAGCGTTGCTGGAGATTTGACCGTGAACCATGAACCGGTTGGTTTTTTTTATTACATCTGTGTGACTCATGCATACGATGTAGACATTGTGCTGGTCGTGACCTCATCCATCTCTTCTGTTTCCTCCGTTTCCTCCTTCTCTATGGAGGGGTCACCTCTATCTTCTGTGTGTGTGTGTGTGTGTGTGTGTGTGTGTGTGTGTGTGTGTGTGTGTGTGTGAGTGAGTGACCATTTGTTGTAACTCACGTTGACAGATTCCCGGCTGCAGAGACACGTTTGTGGATATCGAAGTTGATGTGAGTGGTTATCTCGTGTGTGTGCACGTGTGTGTGTGTGTGTGTGTGTGTGTGTGTGTGTGTGTGTGTGCGCGCATGTGTGTGTGTGTGTGCGTGTGGACGGGGGGGGGGGGGGGGGGGCAGCAATTTGTCCCGTTCTTCTTTGCCAACCGTAAATCGTTTGCATTCTATAACAACGTTTTGCAGGAATTTATCTATGCAAGCTCTCCCACGAAACATCTGTTGTGTTTGTGTGTGTTCACGTGGGAGTATTCGTGTGTGTGTGTGTGTGTGTGTGTGTGTGTGTGTGTGTGTGTGTGTGTGTGAATCACTGATGCGTGTTCCGCTTGATGCGGTCAGCCTGCTTATGGTTTCACAGATAATGACTTTGGCTTTTTTGCTTGGAAGTTTATCCCGTTATGAGCAGCCATTTGCAACAAAAGCATGTCCTCTGGACATTTATGTTTCCTTTGTTTTCAGCTATTGAAAAATAGCACAAATTGTATTTTAGGGGCGGAAAGAAACAACTTAAAATGCATGCATGCACTTCAGCTTTATTTATTAAGGGGCCCCAGGTTGTGGGGGCTAGACTAACGTATTCTTGGCCTGCCGTGTTTGAGAGAGTCTGCCAATGAGACCAGCTGTTAAGACATCAGCTTCCAGTAGCATCACGGGCGCAAAACCGACATGAAACTGACCCGCCGCTTTAAGTTTTTAAGTAAGTAACATGCTGCTAAATGGACCTCCAGGTTGAGACCGTTCTGTTCTTTCCAAAGTCAAGAATGAACGTTGAAACTTAGCGTAACATTTGCAGGAGAAAAAGACAAAAAATCTATATATATATATAGTATTTATCAAATGATCTTGATTCCACCTGTCACTGTTCATCCATTACTACAGTGCACGTGTGTGTGTGTGTGTGTGTGTGTGTGTGTGTGTGTGTGTGTGTGTGTTTACGTTTACCTCCCTCAGGATGAATTATGCAACGACGTGCAGGTGACAATGATCAGTTACCGCCAAATTGCTGTTTGCTTACCTCAGGCGCGTAAACACAACTGCCATAATTGATTTATCTGCATTCTTTAAATCGTTATCTCAGCTCCCGTACGTCCCGCCGCCGCTTAGCCTCTGTGTTGCGTACATAACGGCGTTAATGAGTCACTCTCCCTTGTTGCTCACTTTCATTTTGACATTTTCGCTTCATCACATTTTCACCTTAAATGTCTTCAAAAGCTCATGTCAAGAATTCTAATTGTAAGGACTCATCTACAGTTCTGGATCTTTTGCCTCCGTCGACCCTCCTCCTCTACAACCCTCGAGACTTCTGAGTAAAAGTCGAAACATGAGGAGGAGGAGGAGGAGGAAGAGGAGGATTCTTTAAATATTGATGTTGACTTTTTCAGGCTTTTTTTTCCTCAACTGAACGTGAATGTACAAAAAAACAAGAGAAACGGTGACATAAACACACTTAAATGTAGACAGTAAATGCACAAAGAAGACTGATGTTCTCCACCCACACACACACACACACACACCCACACACACACACACACACACACACTTGTTCTTGTTGGAGTGACAGCACCCCGACTGATTGAAAGGCCTTCACCAGAAAACCCTGCTGCGTCTTTCATTTCATGCTGCATTACCCCCCCCCCCCCCCACCTCTGTGTGACTCGCTTTGTGCAAACGCAAACCTCCGTCACTCGTGTTGTCCTGTTTGCAAAGTGTGTTGTGTGTGTGGAGTGTGTTGCGTGTGTGGAGTGTACGGAGTGTGTTGCGTGTACGGAGCGTGTTGTGTGTGTGGAGTGTGTTGAGTGTACGGAGTGTGTTGCGTGTGTGGAGTGTGTTGAGTGTACGGAGTGTGTTGAGTGTACGGAGCGTGTTGCGTGTGTGGAGTGTGTTGCGTGTACGGAATGTGTTGAGTGTACGGAGTGTGTTGCGTGTACGGAGCGTGTTGCGTGTACGGAGCGTGTTGAGTGTACGGAATGTGTTGCGTGTGTGGAGTGTGTTGCGTGTACGGAGTGTGTTGCGTGTGTGGAGTGTGTTGAGTGTACGGAGTGTGTTGCGTGTGTGGAGTGTGTTGCGTGTGTGGAGTGTGTTGCGTGTACGGAATGTGTTGAGTGTACGGAGTGTGTTGCGTGTACGGAGCGTGTTGCGTGTGTGGAGTGTGTTGCGTGTACGGAGTGTGTTGCGTGTACGGAGTGTGTTGCGTGTGTGGAGTGTGTTGAGTGTACGGAGTGTGTTGCGTGTGTGGAGTGTGTTGCGTGTGTGGAGTGTGTTGCGTGTGTGGAGTGTGTTGAGTGTACGGAGTGTGTTGCGTGTGTGGAGTGTGTTGCGTGTGTGGAGTGTGTTGCGTGTGTGGAGTGTGTTGAGTGTACGGAGTGTGTTGCGTGTGTGGAGTGTGTTGCGTGTACGGAGTGTGTTGAGTGTACGGAGTGTGTTGTGTGTACGGAGTGTGTTGTGTGTACGGAGTGTGTAGCGTGTACGGAGTGTGTTGCGTGTGTGGAGTGTGTTGCGTGTGTGGAGTGTGTTGCGTGTGTGGAGTGTGTTGCGTGTACGGAGTGTGTTGCGTGTGTGGAGTGTGTTGCGTGTACGGAGTGTGTTGCGTGTGTGGAGTGTGTTGCGTGTACGGAGTGTGTTGCGTGTGTGGAGTGTGTTGCGTGTACGGAGTGTGTTGCGTGTGTGGAGTGTGTTGCGTGTACGGAGTGTGTTGCGTGTACGGAGTGTGTTGCGTGTGTGGAGTGTGTTGCGTGTACGGAGTGTGTTGCGTGTGTGGAGTGTGTTGCGTGTACGGAGTGTGTTGCGTGTGTGGAGTGTGTTGCGTGTACGGAGTGTGTTGCGTGTACGGAGTGTGTTGCGTGTGTGGAGTGTGTTGCGTGTACGGAGTGTGTTGCGTGTACGGAGTGTGTTGTGTGTATGGAGTCGACAGATCGGGGCCTCGAGATGTTTTGCTGAGACGCAGATAGACGGCGATGAGACGAAGGCTGACGACCGAAGCGATCGCTGAGAGACAGAAAAATGAAACGACAACACTCGAGAACAGAGGGAGTGTGTAAATACAAAATAAGAAAGAGTCGACAGCCTCTTCTTTTAATGAAGGTCTTTGTTAACTGTCTTATTCAGTGGGCTTTTATTCTGAAACTGCTTACTCGGGGAGACACAAAAGATGAATTATGAAGTCTTGTAAGAGGGCTATCGAAAGGATTATAACAATAACAAACAATATTTATATGATTGAAGCACTTTTCACAGTTACAGAAGCACTCTGCAACAAAACAA
>NW_027176361.1:3217981-3262271 GCF_023349555.1 Cebidichthys violaceus
CAGAGTAAGGCTTGGCTTTCCCAAGCTTTGTGCTAAGCTAAGCTAACTAGCTCTTGGCAGTCGCTTCATATTTTCCTTTTTCTCTCCATCAGCAGAAAGAGAATGAGCGTATTTTGAATCAAGCGATTCCTTTAAATATAAAATAAGTTGTAGAGATGTCACCTTAAGTCTTGCTAGTCTGCTACCTAGCTAGTAGCATTGCAATGAGGTAATGTTGCTGCTCCCCAAAACTGGCCACTTTATGGTTATTAAGGCTCGGTGTCATTTAAATAATAACCAGTATCAATACCAGTACCTTTTAAAGTGACACAACACCAATAGAGCACTCATTTGATACCCAAATCCATACAAATTGTGTTGTTTTTCCTTCTACATCTGGGTAAAAAAGAGTCGAATGCATGAATGTCCTCATGCATTTGAATGGATGAGTTTTGATGCATATTGGTACTTGGTTATTTCGGTCTTTACCTGTGCAGGTAAAGTTGCAGTAAAGTTGACGTGCAAAGTGGGTCTTCGTCTGGTGGCAATTAGCAAAAATGCGAGAAACTGAAAACGTGCATAAAAAACATAAGAACCTCCGTCTCTGCCTTTCTCTTTCTTGATCCAGTAAACGTATTGTTTTTACATCTTCATTGAAAATATAGTTTCACAAATTAAAATAAATCAGTGTGACGCTGACTTCCCCTCCCCCCGCTCTGATGAAAAGTTATGACTCTGCAGCTCCACCATGCGCTCTCTTTGTCTCTCCTCTCATTAACTTAACTGTGACTGTGCCTCTCTCCTCTAAACATCTCTGCAGTCAATTATCTTTTCTTCTTTTGTAATTATTAATAAGTGCCGGCGCAGAGATTTAATTACCTGAAGGATATCCGAGTTGAAACTGATGGTTTGACAATTTTTTAAAGATGCTCTTTGCAGTCTGAGGCTGTAAATACTCTTTCAACAACCAGTCTTTTGAGGCTGATGTAAAGACGCAAATTGCCCAATTAAGCTGCACGCAGTGAACTTTATTTTGCCGTTATGTAACGCTTACGAGCCTCTGAATACTTGTACAAAGGAGTACAAGAAGAAGAAAACATTAATGTACATCTAGCGTGGCTCACCCTACATTGGAATAAGCAGGGATGGAAATAATTCATATTTCTCGGACGCTGCACCTTTTCCCAGTCAGCCGTCGTCCTCCAGCGACTGTCTCCACAAACCCCACCCAGTCCAGTCCGCCCCCCCCCCCCGCGTCCCTTTAATGGCGCTCCATCTGTGCGCTCCATTTGGAGGCCTCGTGGCTTAGCGGCCGTCACTGATGACAATGAGAGAACATCTCAGTCCATACTCCTGTGTACGTCGCCTGCCACCCGGGGACACAAAGACGGGTGTTTTATTTAATTTATTTATTTTATTCTGAATAGTGTCACAATGACTCGCTGGGGCACTTTCTGCACACAGGACAGTAGTAGTAGTAATAGCCAATATCAGAAGAGTAAAAGTATTTAAGATTACTGTTGTGGTAGTAGTAGTTAGTAGTAATTTGATCAAAGAGTACACTCTATATCCAGGGTTTGATTGTTTTGGATTATTATTAAATTACTTCTTTTTTTTTTGTGTGCATTTTTAAGTTTTATTTTGCGAGTCTATTGTTTCCCAATTAATTTCAAGAAGTTCACAGGAAATCACTGGAATTGATTTGGTGATGATTACACGGAAAAGTGAGACAATGTTCAAATTTGCACACTCAGAATTAGTCGTTTCCAGTGTAATACTTAAGATTGGATTGGCGGACTCCACCGCCGACAATGAAAACTACTGTACAGAAAGGTAATTGCAGAATTTAAATGCATTGAATGCCAAATGCAGAAAATAATTAATAGCAAAATAGTGTCAAACACGGGGTTTCATTCCATGACTTTATAACTTCAAGTCAGAACAATGTGAAATGTGTCTAACGTACCATTTAACATACATCAGGACATTTTCATTTCCATATAATTAAACCCAAATTCTTTCCAGAAAACTGGACGGAAGTAATGGAACCGCAAAAAGAAGAATTATACAATTTTCATACAAAAACCATTCAGTGCTTTTCTTTGTTTTACTTCTGTTACTTCATTCTTCTTATTCCTGCTTTTCTTTCCCTTATTTGTCAGTTATATATTCCACATAACAGTAGCTCGGCATCTCGTCTTTATGCTCTTCTAATAGATTCAGTTTTTCCTGCTTTGTCCTTTTGTTTCCTTTCTACTACGAATCGGGATAATTCATTTAATCCAACCATACCATGTGCAGGGTGTTTATTCAAAGTCGGTGTGTTTTGTGGTGGAAGAAAGAACCGAAGATTAACGGTACATTCACTTGTGTTGTTGTTGTTGTTGTTCCCGGTGTGTGTGTGTGTGTGTGTGTGTGTGTGTGTGTGTGTGTGTCTGTGTGTGTGTGTAGCAGCCACTGTGGTTTCAGGAGGCTTTAGTTTTTGATCTGAAATGTTTCACAAACGTCTCTTTATTTTCTCTCCCTCCCTCTTTCTCTGTAGGCAGATGGATGACGCTGATCCCTCGCTCCGGAGGTGTGGAGTGACAGATGACCGAGGGATTGATACGGCGGGAGAGGGAGAGAAAGGGAGAGGTAACGTCGGAAAGGGTCGCCGCCGCCGGTAATGGAAAACAGCTGCAAAGGTCGGGCCCATCGATCGGGAGGCGAGAAGAAGTAAGTGACCAGATTTACTGATACTGGGATGTCTCTCTCCCTCTCTCTCTCTCCCTCTCTCTCTCTCTCTCTCTCTCTCTCTCTCCCTCTCTCTCTCCCTCTCTCTCTCTCTCTCTCTCCCTCTCTCTCTCTCTCTCTCTCTCTCTCTCTCTCTCTCTCTCTCGCTCTCTCTCTCTCTTCCTCTTTTGTAAAACACTCACATGTTGTACAGTGTGCAACACCTACAGAGATCAAAGTGCTCAATATTTCAGACTAAAGGAGCTTCTGAGTTGCACTTTCAATGCAGCACAGCAACTTTGTGTAGAGGCTTTATTGTGCCATTCCTCACAGTATTGTTGTCTGAGCTTTGAACCGTGTGGCTGAAGAAGATGTGCCTCTGCAGTATTGTGCAGTGACTGAACACATTCATCTCTGATTTAAATTCCTCTTATGTGTTGGCTCTTTGTAGGAAATAGCCTCCCCTATGCACTTGGAAGTGTTGCATTTTACTTTTCATGCAGGCGAAACCGCTGTTTGTTTGGAACAGAATTAAAAATGGACAGTTAGCGTGAGTGCTAGCTGTCACCCCGCTACCTGCAAGGTGAGGCTCACATAAAGATGGCGACAGAGAAAGGCATCGTTTAGGCCTGTTTTTAGTAGCCTTGTTAGCTGGCTGGGCTAATACTGAAGGTAGTCAGTGGAGAAGAACAAACACTGTAAAACCTGCAGCAAGAAAAATGCTTGAGTTCAGTTTGTAAATCAAGCTGCAGTGTTTTCTGTTTCGGCAAAGCAGCACCTTTCCTCTCTGATTCAGATTGAATCAATGGAAAACTACAGAATCAGTGATTATTAAGGGCGATAATAGCTTACGCCTGTTGCATTTTACGCTGCATAAATTGCATTTTACGCTGCATAAGTTAGCCTAGTAGCTAGCAGACTTTCCTGACGCATTGCTCTTCTAATCTTACTGTGCTCGGTTCAAGTCACTGCATCTCCCGACTGGGTTGATAACACCGCGGTTGGATTTCAGCGTACATGTTGTGTGTTTTCAGCTGAGCATTAGCTGGAACGGAGCAGCTAATATTGGTAGCGAGAGCGGACTGACGAGTGTTCAAAGCTCCGCAACAAGTATGTTAAACTCCCCCACATCTGGGATATGATATGAAGAAACAAACTGCTAACGCCACCAAAAAACATTGCTTCACATAGTATTATACAGCTTATATTACAAAAACAAATCAGTAATGAAACCAACAAGAAGTACTAGAACTGTCTGAGTGCAGATCTCCGCCAGGTGTGTGTGCAAACGACCATTGCTTTAATGTGTGATCGAATGAATACAACCCACAATTGGCTAGCGCCCTGGCCTGTAATGCATTGTAAATATACACTTAATTCAAACTCTGAAACGAGCGGCGATGTACGCAGACGATCGTCTTGAAGTCGTCGTATAAGACATGTCATACAATCTCAAACCAGACCCACCAAGCCGTCTGCTGAGTTGCGGCGAGGTACGACGACGGCAGTTCTGCTAGCTGTTAGCCAAACGCCGGTCGCCGTTGCACTCAGCTGTGTTATCACTAGCGTCCCCTGCAGGCTGGGTGGGCCGGTTAAGAGTGGTGAGCGAGGAGTCAGCAGGCAGTCAATGGTCGTACAAAACAAGACATAAAAGAGGATTTGAGAAAGTGAGTGGCACCGCAGCCACGAGAGGACGCAGATTAGCCGTGGACGGACACAAAGGTGCACTCACTCACTCGCTCACTCACTCACTCACTCAGTCACTCACTCACTCACGGAGGTGCCTGATCCTCCTGGCGTAATAATTCAAGTTTCAAAATAAGCACGTGTGAGTAGTGAAATTGAGAAAGAGATACAAAAAGTGTTTTTAATAATACACCAACGTTCATAGCTGGCGGTGTGTTTACGGATACAAAACACAAACCCTTGAATGTTAAGCTGCATAGCACACACACACACACACACACACACACACACACACACACACACACACACACTCACACAAAAAGAAAAATTAACAGTAAGGGTTGTTTCCTCTTTCACCCGACACCCTCCACTGTTTTATCTCGCCGAGGCAGAGATGGCTTAAACAAACATTAGCGCGGCAGCAATTTGCTCCGGCGGTGAAAAAAAAGCAAAGCGGCGGCGGCAGCGGCGGCGACATCTGTGCTTTAACTAGACTTCTGCTGCGGGATCCTTTCCTGGAGATGTAATTCTCTATCTCTCTCTCTCTCTCTCTCTGTCTCTCTCTCTCTCGCTCTCTATCCTTGACGGTCGCAGCACCAATTATAATCAACCGACGATGTGATTGGCCGGCCGAGACTCGCGTGCCGGGTCTGTAATCTGTGGTTGGAGCCGAGTGAACTGTGTGTTTTCATGCCGGCTTTCAAGCACTTATGATTAAAAAGGAAAACGATAATTATTGTTAGAATAACAATGCGGAGGGGCCACATTTTCCTCTCCTCTCAATCGCTTTTTCTTTGTCTCTACAATCCATCCCCCCCCCCCCCCCCCCCCCCCCCTCTCTGTGATGTACTGCTGGTTTATCAGACCGGTTAAATGACTCGCCTGCAGTGCTGTTTAGTTTCCTGTGAACTAAGCTGATACTCTTCCTTCAGAGGAGACGATAGGAAGCAGCTTGTCTATTACACACCGAGCGTTGCAGAGGTGATGAACACACATTCATATATATACGCACACACACACACACACACACACACACACACACACACATCCTCATTGTCTGTTTTCTTATGTTTCTAGCCATTTGTTTACAACGTCATTAACGGCTTTTATGTTTAACACCGCCGCACTGCTCGTATGTTTTATTGATTTCATGCTGCACAAAAGTTCTCCCAGCGTAGACACGGCCAAGATGAATAACCGGCTAAAGATGTATCGACGCTGCGCTTCCCGTTTCTAAAAAGATTTATCCGATCGCCGTTTCGGACGGAGCTGAAGCGCAGTGAGAAGCTGTGGCAGAAAGAGAGGCTCCTCACAACTTTAAAGTAGTTGCTGGAGTTCCATCATGATTGATTGAAAATGTGCCTTTTGATTTGGACTAAGATGAAACAGCACAAGGTCCGCTTAACGTGGCTGTTCTCAAAGTCACTTCAAGAATGAACCCCCACGCTCAAATAGCTACATCTGGGTTTACCGGTAGACTCGAGGGTGATGATTGTTTCCCGGAAGAAAAGATGGAGCCATTGTTATCCTCTTACAGTGCTGTTACATCTTCCTCATTGGAATATTAGGGTGGATGGTTGGATGTGAGACGTGACAAACATTGACAATTGGTTCACAGAACATCATCGATCAGTCAATGTTGGTTTCTTAAGACCTAAACACGTCTCTGATCTTAACCACGTGGTTTAATTTGCTTAAACTTTGCCAGACGTTGCAGTAGTAGTTTCGTCATTTTGGGAATTTCACTTTATTTCTGATAGTTAGATGACAAGACGGAATGCACTCACATTCGTGTGTGGAGTTAGAGCCAGGAGCTAATTAGCTTAGCTTAGCTTAGCCTAGCTTAGGTTAGCATGAAGACTGAAGGGGGAAACGGCTAAACTGTCTCCAAAGATAAAGAATAAATCTAAAGGCATTTACACAATGGAGGGGGGGGGGGGGGGTCTGACAACACGGAGTCTGAACCAGAACTTTATTAATCCTTTTATTAAACGATCTTGGCAAAGGCAGCGCAGACCGGATCCACATCCTTCCATTCTTACCCTTTCACAATAAAAGCCCGAGACTTATACACCGTATCTGTGTACCGGAGGGAACTCAAATTCACTCAGAGCATTTCACTGGACTGTCAGACGCTGCTTTTGGTCAATAGGACCCTTGGTTGTTACAAAATTCTGCCGGAAACAATATTTTCGATTGACAAATATTCACAGCCAAGAAATTGGATTTTATTTATTCGTCTCAGCCAACTAATTAAAAATGTTAAATCTTAGTTTGTTGGATAACATACAAAGATACATGTAAAATATGACACTATGTGGTTTTACCGGGAGTTATGCATACTTTATTTTCTAGTCTCTCTAGTCTCTAGTCTCTTTTATTAGATTTACTTGACATGCTAGAAGGTTATTAGGAATGAAGGTTTTGAATGACTCAAATGAATGATGTTGAACAATGAGTTATAACTCCTTTGAGTGTGTGTTGTAGTCCTGTACGGTTTGAATAATGCGATGTCTGTTGTGCAAACGAGCAGATGGCAGAGGAACGCAAGGAACGTCTCCCAACCGTCTTCCCTACGTGGTTTAATAATAAAATTAAATGAAGAACTTGAAGAGAACAAGATGAACCGCAGATGGCCACAATATGTTTCCGTAACTGATTCTTCACAAACAACAGCTGGTCGACGGTGACGCCGCGGCGAAGTCTTCGACATCTCGGCGCAGATTGTGAACGGCTTCCAAAATGTCACAAACTGTGACAAACCGAAGCTCGTAGGTCAGAAAACAGTCATGCAGCTCATTCCTGCGAAGGTTTTTACGGGTCGTTTCGGGGGAAGAGGTCGCAAATTTATTTTGTTGTCCTTTAGGTGTGATGACTAACAATCTATCTGCCCACACACACACACACACACACACACACACACACACACACATGAATAATCAGAATTATTGATTATGTTTGCACACGATCACACCGAGACAATGAACGCAGTCACTTACTCAAGACGAAGACAACACACCTATACAACAGATTCCTATTAAACAGAACAAATGTTAACACACAGACTGAAAAAATGCAAAGCAGGAGTTTTATCATTCTGCTTATAGCGACGAGTAAAACACACACACACACACACACACACACACACACACACACACACACACACACACACACACTCAGAGTGCCTATTGTGCTCTGCTTGATATTATTGTAGACTCGCCGCCCACGAAACTATCTCAGCTTGAGGCCCGGGTCCGTCTGGAGATGTGCAGGCGTTTTATCTCGAACGCACACACACACACACACACACACACACACACACACACGGACACGGACACGAAAGAGAAAGGAAAACGCGTTCCCCTTTTCATTCTTAAACACATGCCCACACATTCTTAAAAACTGTCTTATTGATTTTCACAGACCTTCACGCTCTGTCTTACATGCAACGACATATGTGCGCGCACACACACACACACACACACACACACACACACACACACACACACACACACACACACAGTTTACTCAGACCCCTCCACATGTCCTTGTAGACATTTATTAGGTGCTAAATCACTAACCCGCTGAGAGCGAAGGGTAAATAGAGAGGACAGCCAGTACTTTTGCACACACACACACACACACACACACACACACACACACACACACACACACACACACTCTGCAATGTGAGGGTGTAAACATCCAAGCTTCCGTTTCATTTAATCACCGTCAGTTTGTTTTAAATGTCATCATTCATTCATTTATTAGGGGTGCAGACAATATCATAAATTAGTCCAGTAAAGTAAGAACCGCTGTGAGGAAGGAGGAAGCAAAGAAGGATGGAGGAAGGATGGAGGAAGGATGGAGCGGTCGCGTTGATGGGAGACGGAATGCAGGAAAAGTAGGAAGGGAAGAGGCAAGGTGGTTAGGGAGTAGGATGGAATAGAAAACACAATAAACGTGTGAAAAGATCCAAATAAGAAACAAAGGAAGGATGGAAAAATATAAGGAATGACTTAAAAGAATATGGGCTAATGCTCTCTAACAAACACAGGTGCTAACTAGCCTTCTTTTATTCCAGGGGTTTCATCAATAACACACTGAGTGGGTTCCACCAAGAACCTCTTTATGTACCAAGGCTTTCATCTGGAACCTACTCATATTCCAAGAGTTTCATCTAGATCCCTTCAAAGGAGGCTGATGTGGTGCAGCGCAATCCACAACAATCATGGTTTACAATCACAGTTTTGGGGGTTTTTTTGGGCTGGGAGGATCTTTTAACAAAGAACCCTTGGAAAAATGTTCAAAAAAGGGGTTCTTCAAAATCAAAAGGTTCTGGGTAGAACCTCAACCCTTCAGGAAGAACCCTTTTGGAAACCTTTATTTATATTTACATTGTTTGGTAAATGGAAGGACGAAAGGTTTGAAATGTTAAAACAGTACTGAAGATGAAAGAGAAAGATTTGATTGATTAATAAATTGTCATTTTTTTGTTGGTTCCTTCACAGATCAACCTGATCCTCAATTCTGACCTGAAAGAAGAAACTTGCAACACCTTGGACATAATCGACCACAGCAGAAAGATCTACAGCTAAATGCATCAAAACTGATTGATACTCACCTGCAAACTAACCAGTAGAGATCCGGCGTCTGGAGCAGACAGCAGCTATGGATATGTGTAAACCAATTTTCAGATCCAAATTAGAAACCCTCAAACTCTCAGCTCCATCAAGAGGTGGATGTGACTGATCCGCCACAAAGCAACGCGGGACATTTTGGCTCGGCGAACACCTTGAGAACTCCTTGCCAATGATTTATTGGCAAGAAATGGGAGATTCAAAGCTCAGGGAACAATTTGAGGCTGTTTGCAGCTAGCGAGACTTCTTTGGAAAACCGTATAAACAAAAGAAACACTTGTAGCTGGGATCTTCCAATCCCCTTTCCCCTCTTCCCTGTTGCTCCCCATCCCCAAAGTTGTTTCCTCCCTGATTTTACCCCATCCCCCAGATCCTTCTTAATGGTGTAATGTTGTTATTGAGAATCCATTTTGGAAGACTGACTTCAAAACTCTTCAAATAAGTTTGAATCAATGCTGACCGCGTTTCTCTCTCCACCTTCTTCTTCCCTCTGCTGGTGAGGAAGGTGAATAAAAACCAGGGGAGGCCTTCCCCTTTTAAACTTCCTATCGGGTAAGGGTCTGTCTTTGGGATGAGTGGCCCAGAAAGGACTCTTCTTGGCGGGTTCAGCACCACCACTTCTTCCCTGGAGGTTGGTGGTCGGATGGCTTGGCCGAGCATAAACCCCCTGGACCTCAACCAAACCCTGCCGTGGGGGATAGGGTTTGGAGGCAGCGGCGGAGGCGCGGCAGCCATGAGCGCCGGTCTGGACAATTTCACCCGGGAGTCTTTCACCAGGGCGGTGATGAAGGATAAGAACTGGCCGGCGCTGCTCATACTGGTCATCATCGCGCTGACGATCGGCGGCAACATCCTGGTGATCCTGGCGGTGTCGCTGGAGAAGAAGCTCCAAAACGCCACCAACTTCTTCCTGAGGTCGCTGGCCGTGGCGGACATGCTCGTAGGCATCCTGGTCATGCCGATCTCCCTCATCAACATCCTCTATGGTGAGTTTTTACTGCTAGAAGACTTGCGCACATGCAGCACGCAACAGACATTAAACGCTTCATAACAGATAACGCTGTTGCTCCTTGTAAACCTTTATCTTTTTCT
This sequence comes from Cebidichthys violaceus, assembly GCF_023349555.1. Classification (NCBI taxonomy): domain Eukaryota; kingdom Metazoa; phylum Chordata; class Actinopteri; order Perciformes; family Stichaeidae; genus Cebidichthys; species Cebidichthys violaceus. The sequence continues at coordinate 3,228,091 of NW_027176361.1, forward strand.
TGCTCACAATCCCACATTTCTCTGGATGTTCTACATAAATATGTTTTTTTGTGTGACTGACCCTTTTAAATTAGTCCTTTCCAGCTGGAAAGTCAAAGAAAAGGTGCAAAAATGTCTGCAATCAATGTCAAACATAAGAACAATTTTTACGGTTTCTTACTGTAATCATACATATTTATAAATGCCCGTTACTTAAACATTCTTCTGCAGATTTCTACCTCTGATCTCGGGCACCCACCCACTCACCAGCTGCACCTCACTGTGACATGCGTCCTGTCATTATTTCAAAAACATTTTTCGCTGCAATTGTTGAAATGAGTATTACTTCTCCGAGACATTTGCTCGCTGTTAATATTGCGAGTGATTCCGGAGCCTGGAGGATGCCAACTTGATAATTGCAATATCATACCCGCGATCAACTGCTGTTCCTGCTTACAATATCCCCGCCAGGATTCAGCACGAACGCCCACCTTAGCCTAATAGGATGTCGGGTAGGCTGCCTATTGAATTTCTTTTCCAATGTTGAGTAAAAATATTTGATAAAAAGAGAGGCTGTCTCCCTGTATCATTTCAGCCGAGGTCTCTGCATTAACTCCACAGCGGAGAGGTACATGTCTTGCTGTGTACCTGTAAATGTCACCGTTACTGAGGGGCTGATAGTAGGAGATCTTTTGCAGAGCTGTAGATGAACTCAAGCTGGCCTTTTGCAGTTTGTTCAGTGGCCCACGTGGTCAATGCCCACATTTTTGCATGATCAAAAGTACTTTTAATATTTTGCATTAAAGTTTTGAAGTTAAGTCCTCGGGGAGTCCAGTAGTTCACCACAACCAGGCCTTTGATTTTGTGAAATTTTGGTTTGTTTTTGGACACATCTGATCAGAGGACACAAAATCTGATACATCACCTTTTAAAGTTGTTATGGCTGACGTGCAGGTTGCGCCTTTTTACTCATGCAACAACATTTTGAGTCATGTTTCTGGCCTCCTGATCCAATATTCACTTTCCTTTTACCTCCGGTTTGGTCTCCAACCAAGGAAGGAAATGTCTTTTACTGCTCGATGCATGTTGTGACACTAGATGTGTCGATGTGTCTCTCTGGAGTTGGGTCTTGGGCGGATAGTGTCGAGCGGGTGCAACGGCAAACGACGTCAATGAGGGTGAATTTAAAGCATTAAAGGGTTTTAAAACTGCAATGTCAGGCGAAAATTCTCTGTTGGTTTGTCACTAAACGCTCTCCCTTTGCACATAGTAATTTGACTCATTATTATTATAAAAATAATAACTGTAGCTTTAAGAGGTCAACTAAACCTGGTCCAAACAATATTCTATAACTAGGACAATAACGTCAACATGCATCCAAAGTTATTTCGATTATAGCCACTTTAAGCAAACGTTTAAAAGAGAAAATATCTGCACGGGAATCTGGGTTAAATGCTTTTGTTATAGATGTGAGAAATTTTGTTGATTTTCTGCCACCAGTGTGGTTAATCAGATCCAGCATCTGTCTAAATTCTTTGGAACTGCGCACTAATCTGGTCAGATGACAGCAGTGACGAGCCAAATGTTGACGTAGCGTTTGTCATGACAAGGCCAACAAATTTGGAGAAAAAAAAAAGCTGCTCTTGCTCGGTTGGCGCTGAATGATTTGTGATTTTTTTTGTGAGCCGTCGCCTCGGTTATTAGCCGGTGTCACGCGTGGTCATTTTGTATCTGTCTGAGAAAACTTTTTATTAATTAACTTGAGTTCGGGTGCAAATAGCGATCGCATATATGAACCTGTCTGGGAGGAAAAGTATGTGCCGGTTTACCGATGTGACAGCACCGACGGACGGGTCCAGAAAAGGTCAACATAGTTTGTTTTTTTATCTTGACAGGCCAAACATGTATTAAATTTGGGGAGTTTTTGTGCTCTTTACTTTGTTTACACCTGTCAGGATTTCCATGTATTTTGTCTTTTTTAAGCTTCCCAACACACAACCGTTCATCTGATCGACTACCCACTTGGCAGGATGTGTTGATCAGGACCCAAGGAAGCGGGTCATAAACGCTGCATTCTCTCTAGTGTCCACCAGGGGGCGACTCCTCTGGTTGTATAGAAGTCTAGTCTAAAATGACTCTACTTCTCTCTTGATTTATTCCCTCAGTAAACATTGTAAACATGAGTTTATGGTCTCAATCTCTAGTTTACAGTCTTCTTCAATACAGCATGATGTTCATTTAGTACATTATGCTCCATTTAGAGTCACACAGACCATAAAGCAGGGGATAGTTTAGGGGCGGGGCTAACTGTGATCGCCAGGTCTCTACTAGAGCCGTATACGGCGTCTCTACGTCACTCCTCCGCTGTCCAAATATGGTCACTTCCTGTTCACTGGTTGCAAAAAAAAACAAGATGGCGACAGCCAAGATGCCAAACTCGAGGTCTATGGGAGCATCATGGGAACGTTTTTGGAGCTTGACCCATAACAAGTGATTAAAAAGTCAGGATGTCTCTCATGGGTCTCCCAAGATTCATGGAAGTCTCCGTGGATCTGCACAAACCTTCATCAAACCCCCCCGGCAGTTTTTTTTGTATCCTCGGCACGACTTGGCCAAACTATTACTATATTAATGTCTCCGCTTCGTCGCTGGAGTCCCTCGGGAATACAAAGCAGGGCGGCGAAAAGGTTGATTAGCGCTTAATGGAGCGCGTACGGTCAATGGACACACTCGGCCGCTCACTCTGTGTCTTGTCTGTTGTCTGGAGCTGCTGCCGCTGATTGTCCACCGCGGGAATCAATGTTTCACACAAACACCAACAATATTCATCTTGCACACATAAAAGCAGAGACAGGCAGACAGACAGACAGGCAGACAGACAGGCAGACAGCGTGTCATTCATAGACAGACCTACAAAAGAACATCATTCCCCTTGCAAACACATATCCCACAGAGCTCTGGATCTATATACTTGCAGTGTCATCCATCAGACTCGACTGCATTGATCCCCAAGGCTGGCTGAGTGATGGACCAGACACACACACACACACACACACACAGAATGTTCTCATACCATTTAACTTTATAATGATTATGATGATGATGGCAATCATGATAAAAGATGATGTGAATTGTAATTTAGCGACTTTATCTCTATATACACACACACTCACACACAGTTTTTGGCAAATGTTTGAGTTTCTTTAATTGGAATTAGAAGAATGATGACTGAACACACACACACACACACACACACACACACACTATTTATACCGTCCCAGCATAAAGCAATGTTGAGGTAAAAGTTGTTTGGACGGGAAAGCATTATTCTAATCGTCTCGATCAGATCACGCCCGTCCTTGTCGTCGCAGATGTCACATTTCCGGCCCGTCCTCCGTTAAAATGTCCCCGCGCTCCGTCCTGCGTTGCATGTCAAATGGTTGAAAATGTCCGCAGGAGTCGGAGACAAACAAATGTCCTGCAAAAGACGAACCTCGCTACGCCGTCTTGTCGCTCTGCAACACGGGTCTCCAACAAGTAGCTCGCTGCCCGTCATGTGACGAAGAACAACCAATCACCGTCGGCAGATGTTTTTATTTCTCTTCCGTAAATATCGCTCCACGGGCGACACTTGGAGGAGACGTTAATCACTTTAGTGCGGGACCACCCGGAGCTTTACGATCCGTCTCATGGACTGGTTTTGTCTGTCCAAGGACGTCACAACATCCGGTTGAAATGTCAAACTGAAGAAGACAAATCCGGCGGTAGAGCCGCTGTGAGGGATTCCATTCATCTTTGTCTTGACTCTGTTTTGGTTTAGTCGGTGAGGTCCTACGTTTTGGTTGCAACTTCCCCAAAACCAGCAAAAGGATGAAATGCGGCACGGTGGACGTTTTCGTCCACTTACGCCGTTTTTAATGTTTGGTTTACGTCAGTGACGCCGTAGCCGACGAACAAGAACACACCAGATTTGACGGAACGTTGAGCTCCACCAAAAAAACCCCATCGATCAGCTCCACGATTGGCTGAAGTCCAATAAGCTCCTCCTTGGCTCTTGACCCGTTGACACCTCAGCCAGCTGGCACGCATCCTTCCCCCGCTCTGGCACATTCCTCAACCCCCTCTTACAGACTTGTACAACTTGGTCTTTCGTTTGGTCAAATGAGCTCTCCGGGGGGGGGGGAGAGGTTGGAGACACCTGCTGGTGGACGTAGATATGTATGGTTTTAGGATTTTGCTGACACGACTGACGTTGTTCTTGTTGGTGAGGACCGTCTCTTTAAATCTAATCCAGAAGCCAGAAAGTCTTTTGTTATCGGGGTCATTCCTTCAATGATGTAGCTTAATGCTATCAGAGGCATCTAGAAGGAGCATCAAACAAGGTGAGAGAAGTATGAATTTTTCAGTTTGATCTTCCGCACAGACTTTTTTTATAAAGATAACATCTTAACTTTCCGTATCCGTTTGTATTATTCGGCACAAATCTTCCATTGATTCAAAATGCGGTCGTAACGCAAGATGAATAAGGCAACATTTGACATTCATTCAGCTTTTTGTTTTTGCGGGGTGATAAAACAACAAAAGGTGGTAATTAAACGCTGATAACATACGAAGCGAGGAACTTAAACCAAAAAAAAAAGTCACGACAGAATATATCACACCGCCGTAAAGTAAACAATATATCTAAGAAATATTAATACGCAGGAATACATATCAGGAGACGGAGGGCAGGGTTGATAAGAGACGATGAAATGAGACGGAACGAGAAGCAGCGGAGAGGGAGATGAGATCTTATAGACTCAATTAGGACGGCAGGAGACCACACACACACACACACACTCACACACACACACACACACACACACACACACACACACACACACACACCGCCGAAAAGTATATGACCTTCAGGGCCAACTCAATCAAAGTTATCTCTCTGCATGGGGTTCAAAATTGGAAACACACTCGCTGATAAAACACACTTGTACAAAAAGCACACACACACACACACACACACACACACACACACACATCGATGCCGGACCTCCTCCCACAGGCGGCGGATGATTATGAGACGTGTCATCTGTGCTTTTAATGAATTGGAAAGAGAAAGGAGACGGACTGTGACGTGAGATACAACGAGAGAGGTCCTTTAGATGGAAACCGGCTCGACGGCTTTCTGCCACTTTACCCTCAAAACATGTGAGAGCAGCACGGACTCATTTAAAGAGGCAGCCGGCAAGGTTTTCTCTGCTTTAGCTTCATCGTTGTACTGTTGACAAAACAGTGAAGAACTCCCCTTGATTAGCCGTCTTGTACACAAGAGGGTGGAGCTAAACACAAACGCTGAATAAGATGTTTTTAGGGGACCAAACACTTTACGATTAACGTTCAGGAAGTGAAAACACACTGTGAAAGGGTTAAAGCATGAAGATTAAAAAGAGCGGACAAAGGCCGGGGTAGCGATCTGTCAATCACAGTAAGCCCCGCCCTAAAGCATACCCTGCTTTATGGTCCATTTGACTCGTAATGCAGTTCTTTAATTGAGAGTTTAAGTATTTTACAAACAGTGTTCAGCGTCTCTGCAGCATATTTACCGCGTGTGCGTGCGTGTGTGTGTGTGTGTGTGTGTGTGTGTGTGTGTGTGTGTGTGTGTGTGTGTGTGTGTGTGTGTGTGTGTGTGTGTGTGTGTGTGTGTGTGTGTGTGTGTGTCATGCGGTGCCCCGATAAGTGTTTGACCTCCGGAAAGTTATGCAATCCTCCTCCCACTCGGTCAGCACACACAAACAAAAGGCGTGATTCACTCCACATGCATCGCATACGTGCTGCGGATCAGAACTGAAATTAAGGATGGTGTGTGTGTGTGTGTGTGTGTGTGTGTGTGTGTGTGTGTGTGTGTGTGTGTGTGTGTGTGTGTGTGTGTGTGTGTGTGTGTGTGTGTGTGTGTGTGTGTGTGGCCCCAGGTCTTGTCCTCTGTGAAGACTCTTGGCATAAATAAGCTTCGGGCGCCGTGTGTGTGCGCCGTGCTTCAGAGAGCTGACCCGGCAGCAACATGAAACAGCAGCGCCATCGCGTCTTCGTCTCATTTGGTCTTTTTAATCCGCAGACGGGATCAACGGAGTGTTGGGCTTTTATTTCAACAGACGCACGTTCTCTTCTCTCTGTGTTTCTTTTCCTGCTGGTGGGTGAAATATTGCCTGGATATCATTTTAGCCAGCTAAGCGGCTAATTAATGTACACCAGCAAAAAGGTTAACCCGTTCATTTAATCCTCTGCTTCAATGCTCCCTTTTCGCTACGTCAGCTGCTGATGATTTAGGCTGATTTTTTATTATTCCCCGAGACGCTGACTCGCCACCAGCTCTACAGGGTATCACGCTGTCGGCGGCTGTGACCTGTGACCTCCCTGTGTGGGGGGGGGGGGGGATCTCTCCCTCGGGTATCAACAAAACATCACCGAAAACAATTTCGCTTCACAAACGGTTGAGTTTATCTGATGTTGGCCGTTGTACTCTCAACAGATTTAAATCTTAACTGAAGTCTCTTTTCAAAATAAAGTTCCAATGTAGGTTTGTTTAGTTTTTAGGTTTACTTGGGAAACAAAAACTTGGTTAGGCTTCAGAAAAGGATCGTTGTTTTGGTTAAAACTTGTTTGTTTTCTGCGTGAAATAACTTCTTTGGTTTACGTAACTAACGTTCCCGAAGTTACGCAACACAACTACGGTGAAGTAAATCGTTAACGTCGACTATTGGTTTCACGGGGGACACGGACAGCGGTGTCCTGGGTGAAAGTCCTGTGTTTGTTTGATCTCGCCTCGTTCTAATGCAGACTTTCTTACTCTTCATGCTCCATATGTAGCTCAGACACAGATGTCACCCATTGGTTTGTGGACTACGGTTTTGAAGACCCTAGTTTGACACTTTTGGAACTTTGAAATTTTTGACATTTTGGAGCTTGAAGTGAGACGAGAAGGTACAGCTAAGAACAACCAAACTCTGAATAAGACATGTTTAGGTGACCGCAACATGTTATTCTTAACTTTCATTAACTGAAAACCCACCGTGAAAATCGTCTAAATGTTCCATAATGTACTAAATGAACATCATGCTGTATTGAAGAAGACTGTAAACTAGAGATTGAGACCATAAACTCATGTTTACAATGTTTACTGAGGGAATAAATCAAGAGAGAAGTAGAGTCATTTTAGACTAGACTTCTATACAACCAGAGGAGTCGCCCCCTGGTGGACACTAGAGAGAATGCAGCTTTTAAGACACGTCTTTATGTTTGGTTTAAAAGTGTTACAAGGTTTCTCTTTACCAAACATGTGTGTTTTCTAGTGGTGTTCATGCATATTCATCTTTTTCTGAATAATTCTGATCAAACATGCTGATAAGAAGAAGGTATAATGTCGCCCTGAGATTTCCAGAAGAACGCAGCGTGATGAATGTAATACCTTTTAAATTATACATTCAGTCCTCGGTTGACAGTCGAAAAAAAAGAAAACCGTTTACTGACTCTGTCCCATATTTTAACACAATTTTAATGATAATGAATGACTCATTTCCTCCAGTGTGGGCGTAGTGTTGTGAAAAGGAATCTGTCAGATCGATCTTTATCTTTATAATCAGCCTTTTGTTTTATCTTTCTTTGTATTCCCATGACAGAATCAGCTTCACACATAACAAAAAGACACTCAGCTTCACACACACCTTCACACAACCACGTCTATAATCCATGAACGTATAGATCATCTAAACAAAACGATGATCTCTTCTGAACCTCCTTTTTCTCCGGCTATAGAATAATCCACGCAGACACGTTTATCTTGACGATCTTAATCGTGATAATGAAGAGCAATACTTGGAAATGCTGCAATCAAACCATCGTTTGAACCCGATTCCTCATGGGAGCTGGACCATGTAAAGTCTAATTAATAAAGGTTTAGTGGAGCTGCAGCTTCATACTCAGAAGAGAACAGATTGAGCATCACTGCTTTGTAGCACAGCCAACGTAACGTCACCTTTCCTTTCTTCCACCCTCTCCTCCTCCTCCTCCTCCTCCTCCTCTTCGTCCCTCCTCCAGACTACGCCTGGCCTCTCCCCAGCACCCTGTGTCCGATCTGGATCTACCTGGACGTGCTGTTCTCCACCGCCTCCATCATGCACCTGTGCGCCATCTCCCTGGACCGATACGTCGCCATCCGCAACCCCATCGAGCACAGCCGCTTCAACTCCAGAACCAAAGCCATGATGAAGATCGCCGCCGTGTGGACCATATCGATAGGTGAGAACACGTTTAAGCCTATTTTGTAGTGTTCCTGTTAATTTGTCCACCTCCTGTACGCCCACTAACAGACTTTGCAGACTTGGCAGCTCTCTCCACAGGTCCACCCAGACCACCTCCTGACTTTTCTGAAACACGGGGAACGTCTCCAAGCGTCTCACAGCGTCTCACAGCATCTCTCAAAGCGTCTCTCAGCGTCTCAAAGCGTCTCCCAGCGTCTCAAAGCGTCTCCCAGCGTCTCGTTACAGATGCGGCTGATCTGCATCTCGTACGCTTCTCTGATCTCATCCCCGGAGGTGTGAAGGCAGCACTTTTCGTATTCGTCTCGATCGGTTTGCGAACACAACGATATGCAAATGAATGAATGATGTCGTCTGGCACTGAATGGCTGCTATTAGCGATAGCCACGAGCTAGGAAAGCACTGCAAACTGAAATATTTTATGGAGCATGTTGCAGGTGCAATGTTTAAGATTCAGAAAATGTATCTGCAGAAATGGAATACAATATTCATAACTATTATTATCTACATAGAGAGCAGGCTGCCGTCTTTCTACAGTAGCCCTGAATGGACAAACCAAACACTGGCTCTAGCGAAGAGCCTTTTGCGGGGTTTTTTACGTTCCCTGAAGGCCACCGTAGTTCTCCGACACGCTAGATGTCACTAAGTCCTCCAAACTGCTCTTTAAAGGACGTCCTCGTCCACGTTTTTCTTGGTCTTTAGACTTCACTCTTGACCTTGTAAAACTCGATCACATCGCGAAGGAAAGAAAAAAAGTTACTTCGCTATAATTTCCTCCTGTTTCCAAAATCCCTCATCACTCGTAGCCCCTCCCCCTCCCTCGTTAGAGCAATCTTTTCATCTGTATAATAGCCTGCGTTTATCAGTTTGTCGTGTGTGTGTGTGTGTGTGTGTGTGTGTGTGTGTGTGGGTTTCCTGGAGGGAGAGTAGTGTTGTTCTTCAGGGATCAGATGACTTTTAAAACTTTCCTCTCAGACCTTCCTCTGTCTGTCTGACCTCCGGCTTCTGTTGATGTTGTTTGTCGTGCCCTTTAAGACCCGGGAGGGCCTCCATGTCTTAACACGGACTACAACAAACACACACACACTCACACACACACACACACACACACACACACACACACAGATTGTCTAAGCGTATCATTAGTCTGACGTCCTCTGACCCTGCAGTAAATGCTTGTTAAGTCATTGCATGAGCACATAAAACCCTCTGGGATACAGTAGGTTGTTCCTGCATGTCATGACGCAATCCAAATGTTCTTCCGGAGGAATTCCTATATTTAGGATCCCTACTGTAAGTGAACTCACTGACTGAAGAGTTACACAAGGGAAATATTTTAAAAACTCAGAATAAACTCGTCTCTGTTATTAAAACGACTCATTAGGGTGGATGTTTTTCTAAATGGTGTCTTTAATCAAGGACAAAAGTTAAATTCTCGTCTGTGCTGGTTGAGAGAAAAAGAACCCAAAATTCCGGACGATTTGTAGTAAATGACAAAAGCAAAACTATGTCAAAAGATGGGATTACAAACTCACACACAACTCACGCAGTATAACCAACGTATCCAGTCATATGCTCACTACTTCACGTGCATCTTTGCTATAAACCTAAAGAGTAACTGCACACTTAAACATGTTTTTCAAGCTACAAACTAAATGATATGACTGTGCTGTGATGAAACGCACCTTTGCCGGTGTAAATATTGACATTTCTTACCAAATTTATAAAAAAGAAATCTGCATTTGATGAATTGAAAACGGCTGAAAACGGCATTTACTGTTTTAAATCAAACCTAGTCTTTCAACGCCAATTCTGAGACAAGAGTCGACCGTTTGGGACGAAATAAAATAATGTTAAAGCTCGCCTGTTCTCTCCTTTCTGAGGACTGAATATGATGTTCAGCCATCAGTGTTCATGACTGATAATCTGACGATAACGACGTGCTTTCACTGTGACAAGACTGTGTAGATGAAACAGGAAGTTGTATAATTTTTCTTATTTAGCGGCTGGCTTGTTAGCTTGCTAGCGGTAGCTTGCTAGTTCCACCACGTTTTCATGCTAATGTTAGCTGGCTAGTTAGCTAGCTAGCGGTAGCTTGCTAATTCCACCACGTTTTCATGCTAATGTTAGCTGGATAGTTAGTTAGCTAGCGGTAGATTGCTAATTCCACCACGTTTTTGTGCTAATGTTAGCTGGCTAGTTGGCTAGCTAGCGGTAGCTTGTTAATTCCACCACGTTTTCATGCTAATGTTTGCTGGCTAGTTAGCTAGCAGTGGGTGGACCGAGGCTCAGACCTGCGAGTGAAGTCACGCTTTAAAAAAACACTTTAGATTCGTCCAGACTCGCATGAACGAGCTGTTTTTAATAGTACGTTTTTAGCAAAGACGATGCAGGAGCTTGGGAAGTTCTGTGCATCCATCTACGAGTCGTGTGAGAGCTCGTTAACATGTTTTTTTTATATAGTTTGGTAAAAGCGGCCTCCATTTACTTACATTTCAAACTTCAGTCAGCGAGTCGTGGCTGGAATCGTACTGGTTACTGTGACAATAAATACACTGGAAATCAGCATAACACCCGTCAGCTGTGCTACTCCAAAAGCTCTCCAACTGGTGACAGCAGATGTACCCGCTGGGGTGCAACTATAATTGGAAATGGGCAGCCTTTCTTTACTCCAAAAACAAGTGCATCATCCACTCTGAGGTATTTTCCATTTTACTCCATCTGTTGTTTGGGCGTTTTACATTGAGAGGCTGCTTCTCGAAGGCAGCGTTGACAGAAGGAGATGATTGACACCTTCAGGTGCAGCAGCACTCACTCACTCGCTCACCGCTGGCTGCTTTTTTCAATCGCAAGAAATCACTATATTCCTGCTGGCGTTTCCTTGACCCCCTCAATACCACGACATTCAGCACCGATGGAGGGCTCACAGGGATCAATGCTGAGGGAATCGTTTCCAAACAGAAGATGTGCTGTAAAGTATTATTACATGAAGAGATTTACTGCTTCTTTTTTTACCTTTTATAGTATCGAGCTGTGTGTTGCTTTCCCTCCCCGTTTCCTCTTCAGGCCACTTAAAACTGATGCATCTGCTTTCAACTAAAGTAACAGTCTACATGCAACAGTTTCCTCTTTTGGGAGACATTTAAAAGTGTGTGTGTGAAGTTGATTTAGCCATAAATCAGTAATAAAGATTGAACTTAGCTTAACTGATATATAAGAAAACTTATATTTTAGGTTTTTAACATTGCGAGACCCTCCCCAGCATTATTAGTAGTTTATTTGAGTCCTAACCCTGTCTTAAAGGGCCAGTGTGTCGTTTTTGGCGCCATCTAGCGGTGAGGTTGCAGATTGCAACCATCTGAAACTTCTCCGTGTCGTAAAGCTACGGTGGCCGATGCGAAAACGCCAAACAGCCCTATTTTAAGCCATTCCAGGTGATTATTCACTAAAGGAAACCTACTCATTAATATTCCATTTCTGCCAATAGATCCCCCTAAATGCTGCACACTGGCCCTTTAAGAAAAAAACCAAACAATGTCTAACTACCCTCCCTTCCGCCAAAAGAAAAAATGCACACCCATCCCCCCTTTTCTGACCTTCCCTCCCCTGTAATTATTTGTATGCAACGGCTAAATTCTAAATTTCCCCGCAGCTTTAAACAAATATTTACAAACAACTTTCTCTCCTCCAGATCCCATTTACTCTGTTGACCACGTTTAATACGCGTATACAGGAATGCGTCTCGGTGTTATCGGTGCAGAAATGTGTGCAGGGAAGCGAGGACAAAAGACACTTTGGGTTAAACCAAAAACAACAAAGTAAAGTAGGTTTACTCCAAAGTTGTTTTTGTTGTAAAACTTCCAAATCCCGCTGACGGATCGAGGTTTGATTGACAGCTCCAGAAACCAGGAAGAGCTTCACATCCTTTCTTCTCCCTCTTTACAACCTGGCTGCTTTTGAATTAACAGAAATCCCCCGGTTCCCCCTCCCCCCCGTTGCCGTTTCCCTTGACCCCTTCCAAAGGTTCTACACCGCTACTCGCTGCTGTGATTGAGGTCTGAGTGAAGCTCACGCCGATCGATGCCGAAGGATTAGCAGCAAAACATCCAACAGAAGAAGCTCGATATCTCTCTGGTGTAACAGAAGAGCGTGACGTAGAGGCGGTCTCAATCCATCGGGACCTGTAGGTCCATAGCTTACGTAAGAAGGAAGTTATGTGACATTCTGTACGTTATAACACATGATATAGCCTCTGAGCTCTAGGCCCTGCTGGTGAACATCTTGTAGCTTCAAAAAGAGCAATTTAAATAATTGTATACACTCATTTTATGTCATTGTATCATGTTGTACTGCTGATTTAGAGATAGAGTACTTTTTTCACACAAAATCCCCCCAAAAAATAACTTAAGTAAACAAAGAGGGAAGAAGGAAGCAGTGAGGGAGGGAAGGAAGGAAGCGAGGATGGAAGTAAGGAAGAACGGAGGGATAAAAGGAAACAAGGCGTGACAAAAGAAAAGAAGGAAGGACGGAAGGAAACAAAGGTGGAGGGAATTAAAAAAGAGGGGAAGAAGGAAACCATGAGATAGGGAAGGAAACAAGGCAACAAGGAGTGCCAGAGTAGTGTCGCATGGAAACAAGGAGGGAGTGAAGGAAACAAGATAGGAGGGAATGAAGCAAGATAGGAGGGAATGAAACAAGAAAGGAAACAAGAGGGACATGGAGTAAACAAATAGGGAAGAAGGAAACAATGAGGGAGGGAAGGGCACAAAGAATGGAAGGAAACAAGAAGAGAAGGAAGAAAACAAGAAGGAAAGGAGTAAAGGAAGAAGGAAACAAAGAAGGAAGAGGACCACTGGACAGTCTCATTAGGACGATTTGCACATCAGATGTCATTTAGACGTCCTCACATCTAAAACGCTCGCTGACTCTTCGTCCCGGGCGACGTCTGTGTGGTCGATTTCTCAACGATCTCATTAGAGGGAGCTGCCACCGATTCCCAAAATGGCGGGGTTTTTTTATGTCGGCCCGGTCCCCAGCTGTGCAGGAGAGCGATGATGTACCTCGGACTGAAATGAATGACGGCAGCGAACGAGAGGCTCGTCTGCGTGAAAGAGCACTCGTGTGGACGGCCGTCGCAGGCCTGCACACACTTCAGAAAAGCTCTTTAGAGACCAGAAGCGGCGCATTAGTCCAGAAAATCAGCTCGGCCCCGAAAAAAGGCCGGCTCTCACCTCGGTCACCGTCCTCTAACGGCAACTGTGAAAGCACCATCGACATCCATTACCCACTGAGAGAGTTTAACACTTCTGATTCATAACAACTCTCATTTCCTGTTATTCCACCGATGATTATTTTATTTTATTAAGTCCTCACAGGGCGCATGCATGGGCCCATTTTTCACAAATTAGGTGGATAATGAATAGTTTGTCAGATGTGTTTGGGGTTGCTCATAAAATGACCCTCTTTGTTCCGGGGAATTTAATCCTAGAGTTATTAGAAAGAGGTGGCTTTTCCTCCCTCATGCTCATGGTTATTAACTTCATGGTTCACGATGTCTTCAGTCCGTTCGCAGATGAAAAAATGGTTTTCAAAGTTTTCTTATTACTTTAAAAACAAAAGACGGGGTGTTTGGAATGGGGATGGAAGGATAATATAACCGCTTTATTATCAGCTATTCTTTTGTGTATTTTCTCTACCTGGAGGATCATGCGTGCGTGAGTGAGTGTGAACCTCTGCGTCTGTCCGCGGCTATATTCGCGCATTCCGCTGCAGCAGACTGCATAATATTTTTATAGTGCCCAGTTACGAATGCATGCTCAAGGACCTCTCGTGGTTGCAATGACTCACACTTTCCCAAAACATCTTTTTTTGTAATTCTACCATTGACTGCCTGCTGACTCGTCCCTTACTAATCGTATTGACAACACAGCCGAGTGCTACTCTGCGCCCAAAGTGAGCGGGACAACAATGTTTTGCCGTGTGTTCTGCTAACGGCTAACGGAAAGTGCGGTCTGTTTGGCTAACAGCTAACAGAACCACCAATACACACACACACACACACACTGCTGAGTACCTCGCTGCAACTCGGTCGGAAAATGGCGCAAAAAATGGCGCAAAAAATGGCGCAAAAATATATTTTTTTGTATATTGCACCCTGTTTTTACTTGTTTGTTCTACCTTGTTTACTCTATGATTAACTTCATGTTATTGCCCCATTACTATATTATTGTTGTTGTTTTTAAAGGATATTACCTGGTACAAATACATTGATGTGTTTGCATCAGTCTGTTTGAAAGAATCAAAAGACAAGTTCTCAACAAAATATTAGAAATGAACGACATTTATTCCCTTCAACCCACTTGCTCTCTCTCTAGGCGTGTCGATGCCTATCCCCGTGATCGGCCTCCACAACGAAGACAAGGTCTTCGTCAACGGCAGCTGCGTCCTCAACGAGGAGCGCTTCATGCTGATTGGCTCGTTCGTGGCCTTCTTCATCCCGCTGGTCATCATGGTGGTGACGTACGGCCTCACCATACAGGTAGTCGTGTCTCTCCGTGTCCCTGCAAAAAACACAATCTGTCCTTACTTTCACAACCCTCTGCCTCGTCTTTTCTTCATTGTCCTTCGCCCCCTCTCCAGGTGCTCCAGAGGCAGGCCACCGTCTTCCTGTGCGAGGCAAAGAGTTCCTCCCAGCAGCCTTTGCACACACCAGCAATGACGAATACATTGCAGATTCCAACCAGCACCTTCCACATTCCTCAGATCACCACACTTGCTCCTTCAGACTCACAAGGTAGGGGGGAAAAAGAGCAGGAAACTATTCACAGTCCTAATCATCAGGAATATGTTTTATTAACATAATTAATTAATAAGTTAATTGTAGTTTTTATAACTCTGATGTGCCCTATGTCGGTATTTCTCCTTACTGGAGATTTTAATCTCCCCACAAGCCTCAAAAATCCCCAAATGAAACCACTTAGAAGCAGATTTGCTGTTTGTGTTATTGGACGGTTGAGTAAACTTTTGCAGTTGCTGCATATTTTCATGTTCATTCATATTAATAATGAAAGCCCAGCGCCGACAGCATGCCCTGTGAATACACCCGATCAGCTAATTCACCATCTCTGCACGATGCACACGAGTAGAACAGGAGTAGAACAGACATTGAACCGTTTTCCGTGGTCATTTGACCAAATATGGCGATTGTTAGTTAGATACGTGTCATGGTGACAAACACCGGTTAGTGTTCGTCAGCTCCAGAGACGGATGGCTGGCTAGTAAGCTAGTAAGCTAGGTAGGCTAACGTTAGCTTGTCCTTCTACGGAGCGAAGGGGACGGAGGCAGAGCACTGCCGCTGGCCACCGGCTTGCCGTTTTGGCTGATTTTCAGTAACCAGTGTAGCATTAAAGCATGGTGGAATCAGCTAATCACCGCTAACTAGCCATCCGTTTGCTAGTTAGCAAGCTAGTTAGCTTATTCCAACCAAAGTTGACACCAATTTGGTGATAGCGGTGTTATTCTTTTGCTGTTACAAGAGTTTAAGTTTATACATTTCACTCTTTTATGCTCTACGCTAACGTTACTACTCCACACACTTCGGTGAGTGCGTTTAGTTCCAATGGAAAGTTAGCCACGGTGGCAACATTACACGTGAAAATGGCTGCCGCTCTGAGCGTCCTGCTACGTTGGATTGAGTGGGAATGCCATTGATTCCTGTGATATTATGGTCGTGGTGCCGAGCAGACGGCTGGTTCCCGATTCCCGAGCCGAGCCTGAGCTTCTCACGCTCCACCTTATCCTCCGGCATCCCAATGAATGAACAATCCTCCTCGTGTTTAACCTTTTCTTACGTCCTCCTCCCACCAGAATGCCAGCAGCCTTGTTAACACAAAAATCGGACATGCTTTCACTGATGTAGCTTCTTGACCCGATCTTGCGTCTCCCACAGAGCTGAAGCCTCCGCCTCCTCAGAGCAGACGAAACACCTTGAGCTGTCTGAAGGGAGCGGAGTCCAGCATCCTGCGCAGCACCTCCACGCCGGACAGCCTAAGCATCATCCCCAGCACGGAGGTTGTGTCCCAGCTCAGCTCGCCGGCCGCGGGGCAGGGGCGGAGCGACTCGTCGGGTTGCCACGGGCGAAGGGGCATGATGCAGGCCATAAAGAACGAGCGGCGGGCCTCCAAGGTGAGAAACAACTACTGTTTTAGACATAAAACAACTACAAAGGGACACAAAATGACTACAAATAGACCTAGATACACTACAAAGAGACATAAAAGACCTCAAATAGACATTGATACACTACAAAGAGACATAAAAAGACCTCAAAGAGACATAAAAAAACCTCAAAGAGACATAAAATGACTACAAAGAGACATAAAAAGACCTCAAAGAGACACAAAAAGACCTCAAAGAGACATAAGATGACTACAAAGAGACATTAAAAAGACCTCAAAGAGACATAAAAAGACCTCAAAGGGACACAAAAAGACCTCAAAGAGACATACAATGACTACAAAGAGACATAAAAAGACCTCAAAGGGACACAAAAATACCTCAGAGACATAAGATGACTACAGAGAGACATAAAAAGACCTCAAAGAGACATAAAATGACTACAAAGAGACATAAAAAGACCTCAAAGAGACACAAAAAGACCTCAAAGAGACATAAAAAGACCTCAAAGAGACACAAAAAGACCTCAAAGAGACATAAAAAAGTAGAGGTGGAGGGGCCTTCTGATTGTCTGTGTCCAGGGGCCCGTTGTCTCATAACCCGTCCATGTTTAGACGAACAAAAAGGATATAAGAACCAGGTTTAACTTCTCTACCGTGCTGCAGTGATGTAGAAGTGCACTCCAGGGTGCGGTCGGTACACTGTGACATCACTGGTGGGTGTGGTGTAGATATCCTGTGATCTTCTATGTCCTAATGTTAATACTGAAGGACCAATATTGAGAGGTCCGTGTGCAGCGTTGTTTATCACTGAATGTGTTAAAGTGAGACTCGTCCTTCCGGTGGTTTTCCTCACTGAGGGTTTCACACGTCTCCTCTGAAATGGTTAGACGAGCTCACGTTATCAAATCCAGCCAGACACTTTGAGCAAACGTTTAATAAAAAAAATAAATAAAAAAAGAACAGGCTTGAAGCGTTGCCTGAGTCACAGAGCGCTCGGCGGTGGCTTTCGCCAAAAATTCAAATTCACGCTGGATGAAGACCAAAGCAACACTCATACCTGAAGCAACACCTTAAAATCCCAGCAGAAGTGGCAGCCATGATATTAAAAAGAGCATCTATGGATGTACGAAGCATGGACTTTGATCAGAGACGTTTGTGTCTTTTTAATTCTTCTTTCCTCTCCTCAGGTCCTGGGAATCGTCTTCTTCCTCTTCCTCATCATGTGGTGCCCCTTCTTCATCACCAACGTCACCTTCGTCCTGTGCCGGGGCTCCTGCAACGAGTCGCTGCTCAACGACCTCCTCAACGTGTTCGTGTGGGTGGGCTACATCTCCTCGGGGGTCAACCCTCTGGTCTACACGCTCTTCAACAAGACCTACAGGAGGGCCTTCTCCAGCTACATCAGGTGCCGCTACAAAGTCGGCGCCAACGCCGCCGGACAGAGTTGCAAAACCCTCCTGGTGCCGCCGTCGTGCTCGTCGCACGCCGTGACCCCTCTCCTGCCGGGCGGCCACGGGAAGGCGGGCGTGGACCGCAACAGCAACTGTCGCAACGGCGGGAGGGGGGACAACGGGAGGCTGGCGGTGGACCCGGATGACGTGACGGACGACGAGACGCAAATCGGAATAGTGTCGCAGAGCCTCTCCGATTGCCGCAACGTCGGCGTGCTCTCGGAGACGGAGCTGGAGACGGAGGCGGAGCAGGAGCTGTCGCTCATCAGCTACAGCCCCGCCTCCAGAGAACACACCAGCAGCGTGTGATCGCGGGCTTTTCTTTTTGTCGTTGTTGTTGTTTGACGGTTCCCCTTCTTTTGTTTGTAGCCTGCAGACGCAGGGCCGAGCAACATTATTTTTTTTAATCGACGAGCTTGGATTCTGGAAGCTGGGTACTTTTATTGTGAAAGGACTCGTGTGGGTCCAGCAGCCTTATCCCCCAAACTGAAGTGTGCAGAGAAATCAGAGTAGAAGTCCAACCTCTAAGGTGAAAACGATTTGGAACGAAGGCCAACACTTCAGACGTGTTCTGTTTTCTATTCGCCGTCGGAATGTTGGTTTTTCGGGTGAAAGCATCCGTTAAAATGTGGGGACGACGGTACCAGCTTGAGACTAAGACAAAAGCAGGACTTGAGACTTCTTTGGCATGAAGTCAAGCGGACCCTCGACTGCGACTTCGAGCCTTTTTTTCCGCAAAAGAGTCCAAATCCAGTCCGAGCTCCGGGTTTCACGCGGATTCTCTCCGCACCAAACCAAAAACTAAAACCAAATCTATTTTTGTGCCGGGTCAAGCTTAACAGCAACAGTCATAGAGTATATATATATATATACATATATATATATATATATATGTATATATATATATATATGTATATGTATGTGAATGAACCTCTCCAGCATGTATAATCAAACTGTTCAGCTGACATAAGTGTGGGAAGGAAACTTTTCTCAAGGCTGCAGTTGAAGTTTGTCTTCGAGGACCAACGTGGAGGAATGTACGCCGGTCTCCGGTGGACTCACAGTGCCATCTGGTGGTCGTCACCTCCCTTTTGAACGAGGGGCTAAAAAGAGCTAAAAAAAAAAGAAAAAAAAAGAAAAAAGAAACATGGCGCAGGCCTTTCGGTCCAACCCAGCTGTCAGGCTCTTGCTTCTGATGACCAATACAACCCCCCTCCCCCCCTTTGTAAAGAATCAAACAGTCCCAACTTCTAGAGGTTTTTACTGACAATAATGAAGAAAATACAACGATCTAAAAAAAAAAAAGTTTTAATTTAAAGGTGCACAAAGCTTCCTCAGATGTCATTCTATGAAAAGAACAAAATATAAAGAGTTCATGACCTCAGATCACCGCCATCGCTCTCATCGATTCAGTCAAACAATAATACATATTCCAAGATCTTCCTCAGCTGTGATCAAATCACACTCACCTTTACGTTTCCCCGATACCTAACGATACACATTGAGCGTTGTTGTACGCGTCGAGCCAACATACATATGTAATCGGAGTACTCACATCATCTGGGCCGTTTGAGAGTTAAATAAGCTCCATCAGAGCCCCGGTGTTATACGTATGCTGTGATGATGTATGATGGGGCTTTTTTTAGGATTAAAAGATGGACAAAATCTCCAAGAATTCCAAGTTTTTGACGGTCACAAGTTCTCCGATCTTCACCCCGAGCGTGACTCGAATAGCTTTCGATTTAATCCGTCGCGCGAAAAACGGACAGGAAGTCGATAAGAGACGGACCTCTGACTCTACGGAGACGGGTCCTCAAACGTCTCCCTCCGTCCACATCGTATCGACGTGATTCCTCCACTCTGCATCTCCATCAGCTGAAGACATCTGCGAATGCACCGCCGTGGAAAAATTACTCAATATTGTGTGGATTTTTTTCTAAAAAGGTGGCAAATTTAGATTTCTTAGCAACAAGAGGTTATATAGGAGATATACACCTGTAGCTCGTATGCGTATGGTGATTGTAGGCTTAGTTCAGTAGAGCTAAATGGTTGTGTTGTAAAGGAAGTCCATTGAGAAAAGCAGCGTTTTAAAGAGATCACTTAAAGGGGCACTCCGCCAAAGTTCTAAAGAAGAATAGCCCCGTTGATGTCCTTCACTAGAACCATATAGGGTTCTTCAGCTTGTACCTCATAGGCGTTCCTGGTAAAACCTTTTGTAAAGGTTCCACCAGAAAAGCTTTCAGAAGGATTCTACTGAGAACTCAACATAAAGAGTTCCCCTTTATGGTGTAATGGTTCCAGACAAAACCTTCTAAGGGTGCCAACAAGAACCCACACAGAGTTCTACCGAGACCCCTTTTTTATGCCAAGGGTTTCATCTACAACCCAACCATTGGGGTTCTACTGTGAACCCTTTCTATATTCTAAGGGGTTCATCTAGAACCCAACCATTGGGGTTCTACTGTGAACCCTTTCTGTATTCTAAGGGGTTCATCTAGAACCCAACCATTGGGATTCTACTGTGAACCCTTTCTGTATTTTAAGGGGTTCATCTAGAACCCAACCATTGGGGTTCTACTGTGAACCCTTTCTATATTCTAAGGGTTTCATCTACAACCCAACTATTGGGGTTCTACTGTGAACCCTTTCTACATTCTAAGGGGTTCATCTAGAACCCAACCATTGGGGTTCTACTGTGAACCCTTTCTATATTCTAAGGGTTCCATCTAGAACCCAACCGAGACCCCTTTTTTAATCCAAGGGTTTCATCTCGAACCCACCTAGGGGGTTCTAAAGAGAACCCTTTCATATTCCAAGGGTTTCATCTAGAACCCTTAATGGCCTGGGCTGTTGTAGTGCAACGTAACCCACAACGATCATGGTTCTCAATCAGTTTTTTTTTGGGGTGGGGGCAGTATGGCCGTTCCATTTTAACACCCATGCTGTCTTAGAAAAAGGGTTCTTTGGATGAAAAATGGTTCTTAATGGAACCCACAATCTGACAAAGAACCCTTGAATAGAAACCTTTCTTTAAATCAAATGGTTCTGGGTGGAACCACAGCCCCTTCAGGTAGAACCTGTTTGGAACCATTATTTCTAAGGGTGTGATGTCATCTGGGTTATATCAGCGTGTTTTTTTTTTAACAGAAAGCCTTTTTTTAAAGCTGGAGATCTGAGGTTTGATAGATGTGAGCATTTAGGAGGCGGACGGTTGAGGTGCATTATGGGAATTGTAGTGTTTCGGAGATTGAGACTCAAAGTCAGGATATCTCGGCCTCAGCTGCTTCAATTTTCACCAATCTTTGTTTGATCCGTCTCATTTTAGTCCCTTTATCTTATGGAAGTGTAATACTTAATACCTGGAGTGCCCCTTTAAATGCAAAAAGGTTCTGATTGACACCGTTAAGTTCTCCTTCCAGCCTAGCTATCACCTTAAAGTAGATGTCACTTCCCCCAGTGATCAATATTTCTCTTTGGTAAAACTCCCTTCAGCCATAGGTCAGCCAAAATTACAAACACCTGAATGTAAACCCACCCCTCCTTTTTTTGTTTTTTTTTACCCATAATCCCCCTCTTCATGGTCAAAGAGCAAAGATCAAAGCCTGCAGTGGACCGACTGAACCCAGAGCCGGAGGGGTTTTATTTGTTGTTTTGCATACGATTAGAATGAAGCGTCGTTCTGGTTCCGTGCGTCTCCGTGTAACTTCCCCGCCCTTCGTGTGCTACAGACTAACAACACGGTCCGTCGCGCCGCGCTCCTCTCCGCGAGGTCAGCGCGAGCTACCGTCAGCCTGGCCTGCAAACACAACCGTGCATGTTTGAAGCGATGTTCAAAAAAAAAAAAAGGTCCTCTCTCTGCCTCACTCACGTTTCATTTCATTTATTTGTGATAACTATGTCGTCCCCCCCCCCCCCCCCCCCCCGTGTGTGTACCAGGCCCAGCTCTCAAATTGCTATCTCAGATTGATTCGGTCACATTTCTGAGAGGTTTGTTTTTTAATCGATCGTGTCTGGCACGATGGATTGAATCGGAGGGGGGGGGAGGGGGGTCGCGGTCCCAGAAAAGGTGGAAAGAAATCACTCTGAGAACAGAGTCTGGAGGGATTTCAGGTAGTGATTCGATCCGGGGTTCTGGTGTGTGTAGAAATAGTCGGAGCCGTTTACTGACAGAGTCTCGTATTAATAATGCGTTTGAGGAGCTCTGATTTTGGGCTTTTATTCCCCTTCATAAAATGACTACAGTGTGTTTGAAAGTGTTCTAACTCTATGAGGGAGATGTTTTCATGCACGAGCTTAAAGGGAATAACGATAACAATAATACACTTTATTTATGTAGCACCTTTCATAGGGGGGGGGGGGCAAAGTGAAGGAAGGAGATAGTGAATAAAAACAGAAGGAAACATGCAAATGCATGATGAAAACCAAGCAATAAAACAAAGGGAGTAATAAAACGGGTAGAAGAGGAGCGGTTAGTTAAAGGCAGAGCTGAATAAATCCATTTTTTTTGTTTTGTTTTGGCGCACATAGTTAAAAAAGAGGATTATCTTATTTGTGTTTAATGAATCTGGAGCCAGCCGACAGTTAGCCTAGCTTAGCATCAACACCGGATACAGGGGGAGCGGCTCGCCTGGCTGCTTGCGAAGTTAAACTAAAACTTTATACGTTAAAACAGGTTATATGTTATTTGTTTAGTTCGCACAAAAACTGACAAGTCGTGTTTTTTTGTTTTTTTTAATGCTGGAACTATTTCTTGGCCGGCAGCATTGACTAAAATCAACATCCAATAAAAGCACAACTTGTCACTTTTTTACACTGTGTTTAATGAGACACAGGCTAACCGACTCCCTCCGTTTGCAGTCTTTATGCTAAGCTAAGCTAGCCACCCGCTCACGTATTCACTGCTGAGACACGAGGGGGGTGTCGACCTCCCAGCAAGACAGTGAATAATCCAGAAAATGTCAAACTATTTCATTTAAATACATATAACACGACAGAATAGTAGCAGGTAATTGCAACAAAAATTGCACAAAACTTTGTGATTCGGCAATTATTTATAGCAATGTCAATCTGACAGTTTCCAATTGTCCTCAACACACAGCACACTCTGTCACTACTCGGCTCTGAGGTCAGCCTGAGCTTGCAGGTCGTTCAAGAGGTCAAACGTTTGAACTCTTGAACGCCCCCCCGCTGCTCGTCTACGGGCCGGTTCTTCTCCCGTATGACCCGGTTCTCTCTGTGTGTTGAACCCTCTCATGTTCTGCAGTGGCTGGTTTTTTTTTGTTGTTGTTTTTGTTTGTTTTGGTTTTTTTATACCATTTTAATTGTGAACGTTTGTCTACGACACATTCTGAGTTCATACAATGATTATGCCGTCATCCACACAATGTATTTTATTTTTCTGTGTGATGCTGCTATTTATTTATTAAAATATTATTCTAACGTGTGGACAACTGTCTTCTTTGTACAGTAAAAACAGATATTTGTATGATTTTCTTGCTATAAACCTTTATTATTACTATAATAAACAACAAACGAGATGAACTCATGCAGGTTCACCAGAAGCTCCTTCAGCTCAGACTCCAGCAGAGACCGGTCCACCGTGGACAGACCCAGATCCTCCAGCAGAGACAGGTCCACCGTGGACGGACCCAGATCTTCCAGCAGAGACCGGTCCACCGTGGACGGACCCAGATCTTCCAGCAGAGACAGGTCCACCGTGGACGGACCCAGATCTTCCAGCAGAGACAGGTCCACCGTGGACGGACCCAGATCTTCCAGCAGAGACCGGTCTGTCTATGCAAGCTTAGATTTTAAAAGATAAAAGTAGTCGCTCAAATCAGCACCACGGACAGCGACGGAGGCGAGTTCAACGGTTCAAACACGAGGCAACAGCGCCGCGGAGTGGCGGAGCTGGGGAACAGCAGGAGGTAAACTATGGCGTCTGCACAGCACTGGTCTTAATGAAATAATAACGATCCCCGATATGTTCATCGACTAACAAGATGTTGTTGTGTCGTGTGGTTATCTAGCTGGTTATATGTGTGAAATATGGGCCTAGATAAACTACTGTATTTACCGTAAACTACGGTCCGTGGACTAGACGCTCCTATATATTGCTCTTATATATTTATATTTACATTTACATTTGTTTGACATTTCTTTCATCATAGATTGTGTTAAAAATAGATGAATGTCTGAGAACGTCTTTAAATTAAGAACACATACTAATTAAATGTAATGTGTCCAAATAAACACCGTGTTATCGTGTCTGTATTTGACACATAACCACTGTGAAAGCAGCGTGTTTATCCGCCACTAATGTTGTTTTTTCGTGTATTAATTAAAGTGAAACGAGCCTCTCGTCCACAAACACACGTTTTACACGTAAGAGCCGCATCACTACGGGCTCTCGAAAACCCCTCCGCCTGCCCAGCCCACGCTGCTCCGGCGGTGGAGTGGGCGGTGGCCTCGGCTATCTCCGGAAATAGTCGCGTAGGCTTCGGGCGGCGCATGCGCCCGTTTCACCGATTTGCTGCAGCTCCCTGGTTCGTTTGAGCGGCGTCAAGCTAGCGCGAGGTACCACCAGAAACACCAACGGTTAAGACGTTCAGCGTTCAACATAAAGTCCAAACTGAGTCATTATCGCACTGTTTGACACGTGTGCGTCAGTGTTAACGTGCACGCTGTGTGTCACGCGATTGTTTGGGGAGAACAGTCACTGTAGCAGCGGTGTGTTCGCTACAAACAAATCAGTTCACGCTCATTTCCTCCAAAATGTCGCCTGAGAGAAACAAACATTTACCAATAAAGGTGAGAAATGAAGTAAACTAGGGTTATATTGGCGGGAGAAAAGCTTGTGACTTAAAGCTGCAGTAGTTTTGTATAAACGTAACGTTGCTGAGGTAGTAATTCAACCGTTAATTATTGTCATAGTCTCCCTATTTAACGGACAAACACAGCTTCATTAATTGCACCTGATAAACTGGTTAACTGGGTTTATATTATCTGCAATAAAACCAAAATACAACATGGAAATATAGGCTTGAGTGAGCCGCATATTTTAACCTTAAATGCAAGTATGTACGAAGTATAACTTTAAACGGTTCATTCTACAAATGTATTTACACGACTAGTTGTACTTCCTGTATACAATATTAATAAATGTGTGTTTTATTGTAGTGCACATTGTACGTTTTAGGCCATGGTGGAGGAGAGACACCCTATTAAAGATTACATGTATTTATATAAAGTTATATTTCTGGTATGTGTTAATTTGGCAGAGATAATATTGATGAATGTATAACGGATGTAATATCTATCTATCTATCTATCTATCTATCTATCTATCCCTGGCTATGCTTTTAAAATCAAGCATATTTTGATATATAATAATAATCCTTTATTAGTCCCACAGCGGGGAAATGTACAGGATTACAGCAGCATAGTGGATCGTGCAAACAAGAGACGTAGTGCTATAAATAAGTAATACAACAGTAAAGAATATTAAAGAAGTAAAAAAATCCACAATAACTAGAATATTATAAATACATACAATGACATACTAAGGATAAAAACAGAACAAACTATGTAATGTTTGAGCCACCTGGTTTAAAGAATACGTTCTGACTGTTTGCCACTTGTTCGGTAACTGTACTCGAGACTTTTATTTTGAAATGCAAATCGGAAGTTGTGTTTCTCTGCTGCAGGCTGCCGGCTTGACGCTCGTCGGGTCGACGGACGCTGCCGTGGAAACGACATAAATCCAGTCCACGCAGCTGGGTCGCGAGCGAGGGGGACCCAGATTTTCCTCACTTCAAAGGCTTCCTCCTCCTCCTCTTCCTCTTCCTCCTCATCCTCCTCCTCCTGCTCCACCTCTCTCTCCATCCATCCATCGAGCTGCGAACATGGGCGACCTGGAATGAAATGCAGATCAACGGAGAGAACCATTTAAATAAGCGAGAGAAGAAGAAGAAGAAGACCGCAGACAGGTAAATCTAATTGGATTTTTTTTTTTTTTTTTTTTAAATCTGCTTTGCACGTGACAGCGATGGTGTGGAAACATGCCTCCTGTGGGAGCGCGTAGGGCGCGTTTGTTATTGTTATTACATTGCGCGCACACACGCAGAAAACACTAATAGAGAGAGAGAGAGAGAGAGAGAGAGAGAGAGAGAGAGAGAGAGAGAGAGAGAGAGAGAGAGAGAGAGAGAGAGAGAGAGAGAGAGAGAGAGAGATTGATGCATGCTTACTAATTAGCCTTCATTGCTCTGCATGCTTGACGCTCTTTTAGCTCCATTTTAACGCGTGAAGCGTCGTTTCCAAGACGCGCGCGTCAGGTGCGCCTGCAACAAAATGTCACCGGTGTGGCGGAGTGTGTCGTGTGCTGGGTGTCGACTCGGAAACGGAGCAGCGGGGGCTTACACGGGGAGGTGTGTGTGTGTGTGTGTGTGTGTGTGTGTGTGTGTGTGTGTGTGTGTGTGTGTGTGTGTGTGTGTGTGTGTGTGTGTGTGTGTGTGTGTGTGTGTGTGTGTGTGTGTGTGTGTGTGTGTGTGGAGGATTAGTCTGCGGTCTGTCTGTCTGTCTGTCTGCCGCTAAAATAGCGTGTTTTTCACATGGGATTCGGTGGAGCGATGATTATAAGAAATAGCCTGAAATGGGTTAGTTCCTGCTCCCTGTTCCATGATACAAATCCCTGCAGGTATCTATATCCGAGGACACTCAGAATGCATTAAAATGCATGTTGAATTAATTGTTTTTGATCATGGATATGATTTGTTTGCGTTTGCCCATCTGCGGTCGCTGCGCTCCGTGTCGCCTCCTGTTGCTTACCTCTCCGCTTGTTGCTTCCTGCAGTCATCTGAAGCCATGTCACCTCGGGCATTTGTGCCAATTATGAACGCTCCACGGTGATTTACGGGCACTGCAATGAGCAAGACGTTCGAGGGGAGGGAGAGAAGCTGTGTTTCTATCCAGATGTGTGGCGAGGTGATCCTCACGATCAGAGGAATGGAAGTTTATATGTGTAATCTACACAACCGCCATTTATCAAGTGAAGATGCCCGTTTTATTTTCTCACATGAGAGCGTTTGCTGCTTTTTCTCTGTTTGATAGTAACGCACATTGAATGTGTTAGAAGGCTTAGACCCTTGATCACGTTAAGTAAGCAATTTCAACACGTATGGGTCCAAGTATTTCTGCCATTTTGAAGACTAAACAATTATCTGCAGTCCAACGCTACTGAATTTCCCTCAAACATCGCTCTGTTTCCAGATTAATTGTTGAAGTGTTTCCATATTTTGTTGACATAATTTAGACCTCTTTTTAGGGTTTTTAAATGGAGCACAAATTGTTTGTTAAATACTCGCAGAGCAGGTTCTTGCGATTAGGTGATCTGCCCTGCAGAAGCGCCCATGAGCAAGACGCCGGAAATGTCGATTGGTCTCAGTTTTGATGGCGAAAACTCAACTAAAGTCTCGTAGTAGCCCGCCTGAAAGAGAGCTCGCGCAGCTCCCGGAGACGGACGGACGGCTAGCTAGTTAGCTCGGTAGGCTAGTTAGCTTGGTAGGCTAGTTAGCTCGGTAGGCAAATTAGCTCGGTAGACAAGCTAGCTCGGTAGGCTAGTTAGCTTGGTAGGCTAACGTTAGCTCGCCCTTCGGCAGAGCAATGTTGGAGTGAGGCCAAGGGACCGTTAGACCAAGTGGTGCCTGCCGGCAGTCGGACCCCGCCGCTCAGCTCGGTGTCGCATTTAAAGCGCGGTGGAAGTAGCAAAGCTAGCTTAACTAGCCAGCTAGCTCCACCGTGCTTTAGCGCTACACCAGATTACAGAAAATAATCCGAACAGACTGTGTGTGCGGATGATGCATTAAGTTGTTGAATTTGACTAATTGTGTGGTTGTTACTGCAAAACCTCAGCTCACCACCAGTCGGTTTAGTTTGCACGTAAGCTAGCCCGCTACAAGGGTTAAAGTAAAAGTAAAAATGGCCGCCGCTCCGACCGTCACGCTACATTGATTTCAATAAAGGGGCGCTCAGATATTACCTCTGTACTCAAACATAAAGCCACAAAAAGAATCTGGCACAACCCTCATGTAAACTGCTTTTTAACCACTAAAGATGAGCGCTCTGTGAACAGCAACTGTGTCCTTTCACATCTACACTCCAGCGAATGTGATTAGATAATAGGTTTCCTGTGTGTGTGTGTGTGTGTGTGTGTGTGTGTGTGTGTGTGTGTGTGTGCGTGTGCGTGTGTGTGTGTGTGTTGTACAGTACAGAGTTGTATTCATAAGAGACGGTGCTCAGACAGGCTTTGTGCTGATTCCTTACGTAAGCGAATCATCGAGGAAGGAGGGCGTAGAAGGCTCGGCGCTAAGTAAGCACGAGGTGCATAACTACTCACACAGTAACTTAACTTACTTTTCTTTTTCTTTTTCCCCGAAGGAATTTCTAGTTTTCTAGCATTTTTAACATATTGTTATATATTTTTAATGGGTAAATACAGTGAAAATGAGGATTTTTTTTTTTTGCTCCAAAATGAGATCCAAACAGCTAATTAGTCAAAGTACTTGCAGGCAAAAATACCACTGTAGCAACTAAAACTAACACTTTCCCCAATTAACTTAGGGAAACATGTTTATTAACCTTCTTGCCAACGCTAGATGAGAAGATTGATACCTCAATATGAAACTACAGCTAGCTGGTTTTATATTTCTTTTTGTGTTTTACAAATTAAGTAGTAGGCGGAGCCAACCAAGGCTAGTGTTCCCCCCCCCCCCCCTACTTCCAGTCTTTATGCTAAGCTAGGCTAATGGCCCTGGCTTATGCGTGGTATCTTATCTTTGCATCTAACTCTAGTCAAGAAAGCAAACGTATATCCTGAAATATGCAGCATTTATTATTTACTATTTATTTATCGTTTTCAGGGAGTAAATACATAAAATATCCACTTCATAATGTAAGAAATAGATGTCCTGCTCCGCAAGTTTCTTCTTCTTCTTCTTCTTCTTCTTTCCTTTTTGAAGAGCTGCAGGTTTATTCTGATCCGGCTCCTCTGCTGAAGCTCTGAGGATGATTAGCATTCCAGAGGCGAAGCGCTGTGTTTTCACAGCGATCTGTATTTCAGGAGTCGTCCGTACTGCGTCCCTGGGTAGAAGGAACAGTATGCGTATATATATATATATATATATATATATATGTATATATATATGTATGTGTATGTGTGTGTGTGTGTGTGTGTGTATATATATATATGTGTTTTCCAGATGCTCTGGCCTCCTCCTTTGAACCACATCTGGTGGTTTTCTAAACGGTTCCAGGTGACAGGAAGTGGGGATTGTGATTGTGTCATCTTTTTTTTTTTTTTTTTTCCGGACACGTGTTCGGAGCGTCTCGTTCTAATGCTAATGCTTTGAATTAAGTCTAAAGCTACGCAGCAGCAGCAGCCTCTCTTCAGGGGGCACTCAGACTCTGTGATGTGGTCACTTAACAGATCCACTCCCGGGGTTATTCGTCGTGTGAATAACCGACACACTGAATAGCGTCCGTCTGTCACGAGGCTTTCATACGCTGCGTTTTCTCCTGCTCTGCTGAGTCGAATGGGCCGTAAACAACGTGTGGACTTCACCAGTTCTATCAGCATCACCCTGTTTCTCTACAAATAGAACTCGCCTGCCGTCAGAATAACATTAAAGATGCGGATATGTTAGCTGGCGCGTCTACTTTTCTATGTTTGTTTCCTATTTTTTAAATAATTTAGATAGAAATGATAGCTGCGCTCGTCTCTTGTCACTTTTTACCCATTCGCCCAATCACAGTGGAGTAGGGGCGGGACAAGTAGCCCACCTCAAACGACGTGATCAGACGTGTGTTGTTAGGAGTATGTTGTGGTTTTATTGTGTTGCGCAACTCGCTGCCCAATCCGCGCACCCCGCCCAATGCTACATCGGCGTTAGCGCGTTAGCGGCCGGTGGGCAGCGCACAGTCCCGCTAGGGTTTCTTTGGTTTGACCGCTCTGGGCTACCGTAGAAACATGGCTGACTTTGTGAAAGGCTCATTCTAAGCTGAAGAAAACACAGTGGTGCTCGTGAATAGTACGTGACATTTCTGCTAATAGATCCCACACACACACACACACACACACACACACACACACACACACACACACACACACACACACACACACACAATGCTGCACACTGTGAACTCTATCACTGTTTCTTACTTCTTATCTACTGCTGGCAGCGCTGCCCGAGTCCATTCGTGTGTGTGTGTGTGTGTGTGTGTGTGTGTGTGTGTGTGTGTGTGTGTGTGTGTTGTGCGTCGTCTCTCCTCCACCTGGCCGTCTGACCTCGCCGCTCTTAAACTTGCGGCGGCTTTTGTCGTTTCCCTGTCGCCGGGACGATGCAAAGTGCAAGCGAGGCCGGTCTATTGACGACGCGTCGGCGTTGCACACAATGACGCCTCCATCTGCTGCTGCTGCTGCTGTGTGCGTTTCCCCTTTGTGTGCGTCTGTGCTTTGTGCGAAGCCAAAACACATTCTCTTAATGCCGCCGTGTGAGATTTAGTTCAAAGAGACACGATGTAATCGTAGGAGAACTCGTCTGCCGTCATGAACGCTGCTGTAAAAGATGAAGGCGTGGTGACTTTAAAGTTGGCCCGTCTACTTTTCCATGTTTGTTTTATTATTAACTACAGCCGGTCGGTGCCTTGCTCAGAGGCACCTCGTTCCAGATGTGACGTCTTCCTTCTACCTCTTAGTATGAATCTGTAGGATTAATATCCGAGTCTTTATTTTCATGTTCTAAGTAGGATAGTTGTCTCTTTGTGCTCTGGAGAGGAACCAGAACCGGCTACAAATTCACATTTAAAGAAGCACTTTATTTTGAAAGACCAGGTGCTGCTGTGTTGCATTTTGGGATGTGTAGGTTCGGGTGTTTTTGGGGAGGATATCTTGGCCTCCGCTGTTTCCATTCAGACCATTGTTTTTAATATAATATATATAATATATATGATATAAGTACAGTAGTCTAATTTTCCTGATTCCAGCTTCTTTTGGTCTGTTTTATGTCTTTATAAACTGAATACTGCCGCAACAAAAGTCATCACATTCAGCTTTTGGAGCTTGTAACACACACACACACACACACACCACACACACACACACACACACACACACACACACACACACACACCTCCTCTGTCATAACTGTGGCTCTGCTCCCTCTGCAGCTGTTGAGGAAAGTGATGATGTAATACGGATGAAAAGGGAAAAATTACAGCTCCAAATGCTTTTCAATTTGATTTTTTTTAGGCAACGTAGCCTAAAGAGAGAGAGTGTGTGTGTGTGTGTGTGTGTGTGTGTGTGTGTGTGTGTGTGTGTGTGTGTGATCCAGGTGGCTGAGCATGATCCACTTGGGATAGATGGCTACGTAGATTTCTCCCTCATGCTCATCATAAAGCTGTAAAGAGTGTGATAAAGAAGATAAAGAACGCCATGATTGATGAGACGGTTGAATCTCCTGAGTGGATCTTTCTAAATGTGTTAGACTTTGTATTTGTGCGTCTTTACGAGCCAACGGACGAGCCTTTGATCAGATCCAGATCCAGACTCTTACAGAACCTCGTTGCCTCGCTGGTGTTCTCCGTCGGGCCTCTGAACTGGGGAGGTGGAACGGGACAAACTGGGAGCAACGGAAACTGGGCCACGCTGTGACACATCCCATCACATCTTTACCGGCCTGCATCCCAGGCCGTGTGTGTGTGTGTGTTGTGTGTTGTGTGTGTGTGTGTGTGTGTGTGTGTGTGTGTGTGTGTGTGTGTGTGTGTGTGTGTGTGTGTGTGTGTTGTGTGTGTGTGTGTGTGTGTGTGTGTGTGTGGTCACATGGTTCTGCCGGTATGACTTGTTGCAATCGTGCTGAGGTCGACGCATTTAATTGTGGGAGACGGGGGTCACAGAGGGGCGTGAGGAGGGTACACACACACACACACACACTGCATTCATTGGCTGTGGCTGACCTGCTTACGAACCACATAGCAGAAACCAGAACAGAGTGGAATGCAGTCGATATTTTGTGAAGATATTCGGGATCTTTAAACTCGTTTGACGTCTTAAATCAAATGAGACTTGTAGGTAAAGCGGCTCTTTCAGCCTTAACTAAAACACTACATGTCATATAGTGAGCGACGCTACATCTGCAGTCTTAAAACACAAACCTTTAGCGAGTGCTGAGTTTCCAAGAGCAAAAACAGCTAGCGTTAGCAGCTAGCGCTAGCTCCACCTAGCTCCTCCCTCTTTGTTTTTAGGCATTCAGGTACACGTAGTTGAATAAAATACCACGTTAGTCGTGTTTCCGATCTGTGGCGATTCAGAGGAGTGATTTTTAGAGCTAGTGGGACGTTTTGCCCCCGAACATATCAAACTGTCCTTGAACTCATCATCAAGGAGGGCTCTGAAAATGATGAAGTCCCCATTATTACTGCATGACATCACATTAAAGAGCTAGAATAGGCTCTCAGAGAGGGCTAGACCTCCACCAAGGCTGTCTCCCGACTGAAGAATAACCCCAACGTCATCGTGGCTTCTTCCTTCACATGCTTCAGCCTTTCTGCCAAGTCTCATGATAATTGGGCCTGTAGTTTGTCCCATAGTCCTTCTGACAAACCAAAAGCACAAAACATGACATTTGAAAGTGTAAACAAACGAGGGAAACGGTTCGATATGAAATGTTGTTAAAGAGCTGAACCGAGGAACCGTTCTGCAGGTTTAAAACCAGGTTTTATGGGCCGACGCCTCTCAAAACCAGATTCACCACCATCACAACAACCGGGTCACAATGAATCACCTGGATTGGTTCCTTTACTTGTTAATTAATCAGGTGTTATTTTTTTAGTTCAGTTTTTTGCGGTAAACTCCACCCGTCTGACACGCCAAGTAGATAAAAACAAATACCACTGATGATCGCAAACACCGTTTTTGACTACTGTGTGTGTGTGTGTGTGTGTGTGTGTGTGTGTGTGTGTGTGTGTGTGTGTGTGTGTGTGTGTGTGTGTGTGTGTGTGTTCGTCATTGTGCCTTTCAGCTCTTTTGTTTTGCATGTTTTTTTCCACCGTTCATTAAAGCGTCTGTTTCACAACACTTCATCTGCATTCACCCTCAGTGAAGAGGTACTGTAGACAGACAGACACACACACACACACACACACACACACACACAATGAAGTGACTGAGATCTCTTGCAGAACTTCGGTGCTCCGATGTAAACCCTCTCAGCTCTGCTCTCATCACTTCATTATCCGGCCAAAAATGAAAATACTTCCAAGGAAACCATGACAACAACTCCACAGAGCTTCCTTCCAGAGAGAGAGAGAGAGAGAGAGAGAGAGAGAGAGAGAGAGAGAGAGAGAGAGAGAGAGAGAGAGAGAGAGAGAGAGAGAGAGAGAAATATCTCGGTCTCCTCTCTCTCGCTCCGTTTTGCATAATTTGTTTTTAGGGAGGATTAGTGTGAAAGGAGGAGGGGGGGAGGTGTGCGCCATCGTAATTGTGATCATTTTGTACAATGGCTCCTCACCCAAGAGCATCAACAAATACACACTTCAAAGAGAGAGGAGCTGGAGTCATGAGGGAGGTGGAGAGTTTAGGATGGAGGTTCTGAGAGGAGGAGAAAAAGGAGGCCAGGAGGAGGCATGTGGGGGGGGGGGGGTTGAGACTGGTATTGTAGCAGTGAGATTTTTCCTACAGCGGAGTTCTTGTTGAAGTCATTTTTTTTTATTTTTTTAAATATCCGCTTTGTTCCGTTTCTTCACTCGCCGATGCCTTTTTGTTTGCCCGACATTCTGCGTTGGACCAAGCCGAGAGCTTCCCTCAGATCAAGACCAGAGTAATCCTGACTCACAGTGAAGCATCAGCTCTGTTTCACTGTCAGCTCTCCCACCGTCAGTGGCCTGGATTTACTGATTCTACATGGATCTCTGACTGTTTGTCATTAGCTCTGTGGGCCGTTTACCTGATCCAAGAAAAGCACTGATGCCTAAAACAGTCGAGAGATTAAACATAGTGACGTAGAGACGTGGTGCTTTATGGTCTGTTTGACTCTAAATGTTCCATAATGTACTAAATGAACATCATGCTGTATTGAAGAAGACTGTAAACTAGAGATTGAGACCATAAACTCATGTTTACAATGTTTACTGAGGGAATAAATCAAGAGAGAAGTAGAGTCATTTTAGACTAGACTTCTATACAACCAGAGGAGTCGCCCCCTGGTGGACACTAGAGA
>NW_027176361.1:3272371-3292371 GCF_023349555.1 Cebidichthys violaceus
ACGTCCCCCTTTGCTCACTCCCGTCCTCCATCCTCCCCGCTCCATCCTCCCTCCCTCCCTCCCCTCCAGGCATCCAGCTGAGGAAGGTGCAGGAGCAGAGGGAGCAGGAGGCGAAGAGGGAGCCCGTCGGCAACGACGTGGCCACCATCCTGTCGCGCCGCATCGCCGTGGAGTACAGCGAGTCCGACGACGACTCCGAGCTCGACGAGAACGAGTGGTCCGACTAAGCGTTTGGTCCGAAGAGGGAGACGAGGGGTGGGGTGGGAGGTGGAAATGAAGGGGTTCGGATTAATGTTCATCATTAACAATTTCACAGAGAGAATAATCAGCCAAATTCATGCATTAACGAAGCCTCTGTGAACATCGAGCGCTTCAACGGCAACAGGTTGGCGACACACTCGCACCATTTCAGCCCCCGCCCGCTCATTTTTAACCACTAAACACTCAGCTGTGAAAAACAAAAACCTCTCCCTTCCTTCATATTTGCTATTATTATTAGCAACGCTACAGATGGACCCCCCAGTGAGTACGGGGGTGGGGGGGGGGTAAATGTGTTTACAAAGCACATGGTATAGCACAAGACCAACTCATTATACTGCAATCTTAACTTATCTGCCAAATGTTTGAGAAAGAATTTATAAGAACAAGTCAGGAAAATCAGGGAATATAAAAATATAAAGGATGACTCCGCCCCTCCGGGCCGTGCCTGTTTACGAAACATGTGCACTCTACTTAAGAGACTACGCTGTCCTTTTGGGAGTTTGGTCATTTTAGTAACCAACTTGAGACAATAGTTTCAGCATCAAAATAAAATCATCTGTGTGTTATGAACTTCGGGCTCGTGTGCATTGCTGACGGTTGATTAGCGTGTAGCTTAGCATAATTCCCTAGCGTGATTGTAATGTTCTTCAGGGTAATGTTACACGTTACTTTAAATCAGGAATACAAACTTTGGAGCTACTTAACATTTTCTTCTGCTCGAGTTGTAGCTTAAACAGGAAGTTAGCGAAGCTAGCCAAACGCCTAAAGACCTTTAGCTTTTAGCTTAATTATTTAGATTACCGATACTTAACTTTAAATTTATTTTTAAATTAACAGATTTATAAACACTTTTGATCAACAAGCTCTATTACTCTATTTGATGTTTGTTTTTTATGCACTTTGGCACCATTTTATTTATTTTTATTGTCAAATACAAAATTGTCAGCAGGCCACCCTCCACCTAGCCGTAAGTTCAGCATAACTGGTTTAAATTATGTCTACAGAAATAAATTCACAAAGAATAAAAACCAATACCAAGTTTGGTTGGTGAACAATCTTCATATTTTGGATGAAATTTTCTACAGTTGCTTAAAGGTCCAACACGTCATTTTTGACCACAGGTTAAGTTTGATTAAAATTTTAATATACAGACTTGTTTATGTAAACAACCCTTAAGCTGCACCAGAAAATATGATAATCTAAGTGTAATTGTTGTCTCTTGTTAGTCCAGATATTAAAATACCTATAAATCAATTAAGATTAAAGGCAATTTCCAATCTTGGATTTTTGGTCGCATTGCAGTGAGTCTGCTTACAAAATGTATTGTGTCTTTAATGTGTTGTTAATTGCATTTGCGTCTTTATTTAATGTTTAAAGGGTTATTAGTCTCATTGCTATCCAAATGTCTTTTTCAAGAGAAAATATGCATTTAAATGATTGATAATCATATTTTAATAGAGATATGATAGATTTAACTTAAAATAACTCCATTTGTGAAGAGCATGGAATATAAACTCAGAGGGCCAAACTCCCAGAAGGTCAGTGCAGTCCTTAAACACTCTCACATTGTGACGAGCAGTGTTGTGCAATAGATGAAACTGTGACGAAAGACGCCACCCGCCCACGTTTTACGCCGGTTTGGGAAAACAAGCGCCACCAGCTTTGTTGAAATCATCATTTTCCTTTTTTTTTTTTTTTATTCTTAATTTTTGCTCTTTTTGTAGTCGTTAATGACGCGAAGCCTGACATCTCATTGACTGCGTGCCGTGTGGTATTGGTCTTAAATAAACGCTTCCACTCTTAAACGCACACCAGAGCCACAGTCACAACCGCTTGTCATCCTACCGCTGTCCGCCGGAGGCTTTGTGAACGCAGCCCCGCGGACTATAAATGCATAAGTGTAAGAGACTTGCAACAGTAATCTCCAGTATATTCTCTATCTCTTTTCAGTATAGGTTTGGCTAATCCTCGTTATGAGCTGGTTGGATTGTAGTGTTTTTTATAATGTGTGTTTTTTTTTTTTTTAAATTGTGCTGCGGTGAGTTGTTCACTTTGGTTTATTTTTAGGGTTTTCTATTCAAAGCCAGGATCGAGGTACCGGATAAACCAGTTTAACTTAAAGACTTAACTTAACTTTAACCAGTTTAAGCCACTTAAAGAATAAATCAAAGCTCGAGCCAAAGCACCGTCCAAACATCCCTTAAAAAGCAGGATTCAAACGGCATTCAATGCTAGATTTTGCATCTCTTAATACTAAACATATACTATATATACTATATATATATATAATATTCACTTCCTGTCAACTGATGTCACTCACATGCGCTACAACAGGAATTAAAGCTGGGACACGTTTGGAACGTTTACAACTGTCGGTGCCACAAATTGGCAGTAAAGCATTCTGGGAAGTGTAGTGCTACTCGTTCATTTGGTAGCACCGCGGCTGAATGGCACAACGAGGCACCGTTGCCTCCTCTTTTTTTTTTCTTTTTTTTATGTGAAAGACATTCACTGATACAGAGTATTTATCCATTTATGTTAATCTCCTTGTGAAGACTATCTTAGACGATTTTAAAATTGTTTTAAATTGAATATTTAGCATTTAATAAAAGCAGCAATTGGACAATTGGTCTACATTTTAATGTGTAGCTACAACCTGCTTCATATTAACATGTAGACAAAGAAATGCTGTTAAAACAGGATTTATGTGACCATGATGTCTATAAGAGCATCGAATTTTCAAACCTTCAAATCACCAAAACTTACGTGCGTATCGGTTTATGACAGAAAACGTTAAGATTTCGAAAGGAGATGTGGCTCAAAAGTAGTTATTTTGTTGTTGTATATAAAAACCACACACTCTGTTGAAGAACACACATTTACAACTGGAAAAAAGACTGGACGATGGACGGATGGTTGGTATAGCATTTATGGACTTTATTATTGAAGCAAAAAAAAGCACATAGACATGGGAGAAATTTAACAAGGTAAAAAAAAAATAGCAGAGAGACATTCAGTCCTGAAATGTAGTCTTTGTCTCCGGGCGTCCTAGAATATACAGATGCTGGTAAAACACTGATTACCAATCATTCTCAACTACCAAATCTGGGAGACAAAGTACATCAAAGTCTTGTATCTCTGAGCGGAGGCTCAAAAAGCCGATGTTTCAAATCGACCTTGTGTTTCTGTGGCTACTGGCTTGTGAGAAAAACTTCATTACGTGTTGAAAATGTGAGAAATGAATCATGTTGTATAGACTTTTGGCGAGGCAGCCTGTGAAAGTAAATATACATTTTGGGGTAATATAACATAGACAATGGAACAAAAATAAAACTGTGTATTGCACACTAAAACCAACTGTAAGCAAGTATGCATGTAACTATAGACAAATAAATGGTGAACAAAAGTGATGTACTGTGTTTTGTTTAACGCCTACATTTAATGACATACCTTTCTCACCGAGATTGTGTTGAAAAAGTCGGATATATTTGTGATTGATTCATTTGAGTTGATATAATGTGATGCCGTACTTCATATTGATCCATATTTTTTAATATATCACATGTGACATCATCCTCCAAAAGCTCTATGAGCTCATCTGGTTGTATTATTGTTAAATTTAAATAGATTTAGCTGGAGTCTGGTGCAGAGCTCTTTCTCCTCTAATGTGTATAATGAAATAACCAAGTAGTTACATGCTGGGAACTGATGCCAAGAGAAAATGCTTATTAAATGTTTATTTTGCTTATTGGTAAAAAAAGAAAAAAAATGTTAACAATATTTTTTCTAAGATTTCTGTATTTAGTGGTTTTATCTATCTGTTCTTCTCCCTGGTGTGAAGTAGTCGTGTTCAATTGAGATCACACGCTGCTTTGAACCAGTCAGAATTTGGTTATACAATATGTGAATGAAACTCTGATGAAATGTTGTGAGGTTAATTTTGCTAAGTGACCATATGAGTGAAATATGATCAAACACACCCAACGTTTTTTATTGTGTTTAGTGAAATATGATCCGGATGATATTTTTCAAAAAACATGAATACAATTTGGTGACTTATGATGTAATATTGACAAATTTTAAAGATTTGAAATTAACTTTTCAGGGTCTTAAATCTGAGATGCCCACAAACATCAATTCTGACATTTTGGGCTATTTTTCTTCTATAATATCTTTCAGACAAGTGGAAAGAAAACATCCAAAATACACATTTCAGTGTTTATTTTACTACTTTGTCTTTTGGCGTCTTTAAATTACTTCTAAATTCACCAAAGGTTTAGACGTTAGATAATGCCTCATTTCCATTATTTTTATTTTATTTAACCATTATTTAACCAGTTAATTGACTTTACACTAAATTATGTAAATGAAAGCAATCATTTGGGGAAGTTTCATGGTGAAAACTTTTTACCCTTCAAAATGTCTAATTTAACAAAACATACCTTTGCATTAAGAGTAGAAAATGTTACTGACATAAGAAGAAACAACACATATGTGATCATTTCCTATTAAAGGCATCACTTCTCTTCAATATCATGACAACGTAATGTTCTTAGATGATGCATGTCTCTAGATTTTCTCGGAATACAAACGACTAACATGTGTTCAGCAGTTTCAGTCCTCTCATGAACGATGACGTGAATCCGGCAGTCATCGCTCCACTTCTGTCGCTGTAGCAGGGCCTTGGCAGGCCGGAGGAGGAACCGATGGGTGCCGTTTGGGGAGCGAGGAGTCGTATTTTGGGGCCACAGATGGTGGCACAGTGGAGAGAGAGGTCAGTGGAAAATACAAAAAAAAACCACCACATAATGGTGAGAAAATATCTGCTGCCCAAAGTGTATCAGTCAGAAAAAAAGCACTCACAAAAACACCAGTTTCAGGCGATGGAGTCCTACATCCTTCTTTTCCTGCCGGTGTCTAATTTTAGCCTGGAGTCTAAGTTTGGAATCAAAGACTTCAGATGAGCTCTAGATGCACTTTGATTTGTCTGACGTTGTAAGAGATTCAACCAATTTCCCCGAGATGACTCGCACGTATTCAAGTCCGGATGCTTGAATTTTTAAATGCCATCACAAACATGAAGCCGGTTAATTGCAGTAGCAGTGACATGAGTCACTGTTGGCTAAATAATTTCAATCTCACAGACTGGATCCGGTGTTTGAGAGACGGTGAATAATTATACGACGTCAGTGACTAAATGACACTACATTACTGCAGACCCTTGAGCAAAGTACACAAGTTCTTAAATATATTTTAACATTTATCAACCCTTTTGTTTGTCAAATCGCCAGTACACTCCCGTACATAATAATGTTATTTCCCCTTTAAGAGATATTCAAAAAATCCACCTTTGGACTCTTTAGCAGTACTCTTTACCAAGTTTTAAATAGATGCTTACCTTTTGTTGAAGTGACTCCTGCAGATACAAGAGGCTATGACCTGTCAAAGATGGCTGTGCGGAGGACAATTGCGTTTAAAAAGCGGCATTCATGCAGTCAGTGGATCCACCTGCTGAAGTGACCCTCTGCCAAGACCTGTATACCTACCCTCAAGTAGTGCAAGTAGGTCCAGGACGAGATGGTGGAGAACATGTTAGCTTAAAGCATTATCTCGATTTGCCGTTTCCAGAAGTGAAAGCTTGAGCCACAGAAGATGGCCGACATTTGCTGCATGTGAGCACACTCCCACCTTTATGTGGGGAAACTGAAGATCACAGGGAGGTATGTCGTACAGAAAGATGGACCTAGATCTGAGTAGATCTTTTAAAAGATGAGTTAACTCTTGATGACAGAGCGACGTGTCATCTGCATAATGTTGATTGTAGTAGTTATAACTCGGCTTAATAGAAGCACGTAAAGTAAAGGCTAAATAAAAGAGGCCCAAACATTGAGCCATGGGGAACTCCTCATCATGCTACTTAACTTGGATTAGCGATTAACGTGTATTAGTTGCCGAATTGCGGCAACATAGTGTGCGACCAGACTGGCAAGAAAATTTGGGACAACTGGGATACCTCCAATTTAAAAGATTTAAATGGCATCTAGCTGCAGCGACAGCATACGACCAGGAATTGCTCAAGTGATAATACTAATGTAATGATACTTGTATCAATCTAACCTAGTAAAAGTAATTTTTTGTTGCAATATTATTATTCTGATGGGTTCCGAGCAGGAGTAACATTAACTATATTTTAATCAGAATCCTCTTCTTGAACAGCA
Organism: Cebidichthys violaceus; assembly: GCF_023349555.1. Classification (NCBI taxonomy): domain Eukaryota; kingdom Metazoa; phylum Chordata; class Actinopteri; order Perciformes; family Stichaeidae; genus Cebidichthys; species Cebidichthys violaceus. The sequence goes on from NW_027176361.1 coordinate 3,278,851, forward strand.
TACTTTTAAAAAATGTTTTAAAATGTTTGTCATCATCCGTTTGACAGAAAACGGTTTTGTACTCTTTATTTTTTTTTTTTGCAAACACAGGACACTTTAGTCCAGCAGACCGCTGTTTGTGTCCCACGGAAAACTAAACATTAAAATTTTGTCACGTGACTTGTTTGTCACTCGCTAGTCACCTGAGTCAACCACGCTCTTTTCCTAAACCTAACGAAGTGTTTTTGTTTCCTAAACCTGTTTCTATGAAGGTGGAAGTTTGCTTTGTCATGTCAGCTATTCATTTTACAAAGAGAGGGCTCAGCACAGAGCTGCTTATCGCAGATATTCGCCGAGGCTTGATGGCCTCGAAACACAAGGTAAATTAAGTAATGGTACCAGACACGGTTGACTAATTGCAGAAGGTCCATTGCCAAACGGCTGACAAAAATAATAATACAGCTTTTAAAGAAGCTTGTTGGAGGTAGCAGGTGGATGGCTAAAGATGCTTGTGTTTTCTAAAACTTCTTTCACAAAATAAAGGTTGGATTTTCTATTAAATCAGACTTATCTCCCGGCTCAAGTCTCTCAATGGGTTGCTGAGGCATTCTGGGAAATGTATGGTCCCATGCGCAGCATTTAAAATAATAATAAGCGTTGCCAGATCAAAGCTGTGTCGTTAACGTCTGTTGGCAGCACTCGAGGATCGAGGATGGATGACATAATCTTTTTTTCTTGTTTCATTTAAATGCTCATTAAAATGTAAGAACATAGTGAAGAGGACACAACAGATGCAGGAATAGCAGCACCTTCTGTGCTCTGTTTTATTCATTTATTTTGCACATGCACGGACACGGAGGTGATTTGCAGCATTCTTGCAGCAGATGGTGGAGAGAGCCTTCTGACTCACAGAGAGGGAGACGAACAGGAGGGGGGGGGGGGGGGGTGAGGTAGAGGAAGATAGAGACAGTAGGGTTTGGGGGGGGCGTTGGCTTTTTGTTGCTCGTTTTTATAAAACTGCTGTGATGATGTAAAAAAGGTGTGTGTGTGTGTGTGTGTGTGTGTGTGTGTGTGTGTGTGTGTGTGGGGGCGGGCGGATGCTGCGTCTCCATGTTGTCTTTGCGGTACACACCTCTGGCCACATGGTGGAGCTCCTCCCCCTTCCGTGTGGACACACACACACACACACACACACACATGCAGTCTGGTGCTCACGCTTCTCATTGACACACACACACACACACACACACACACACATGCAGTCTGGTGCTCACGCTTCTCATTGACACACACACACGCAGGTTTGATTGATTAAAGGTTAAATTCTCTCACACACACACACCTGCGTCACAGATTTGGAGGAGCGAAATCTCCTGCTGCATTGTTGATTATTTATTAAGTAGCTCCACCCTCACACACACACACACACACACACACACACACACATACCTGCACATAAAACGTGTGTGTGTGTGTGTGTGTGTGTGTGTGTGTGTGTGTTTTCAGGCTACATATCAACACACTATCCATCCTCCCTCAGCCATTTTTGCACCTTTCCTTTCCTTCGCTCCCTCTGGGCTTCATCGTTTCTCCTTGATGTGAATGTCACATGGATGTGTCTCCCTCTTCTTCTCCTTCTTCTTCTTCTTCTTCTTCTTCTTCTTCTCCTTCTCTCTCTCTCTTTCCCTCTTCTCACTCAGCATCTCTCCATGTTTTTTTTCTGCCGTTATGCAAGCAGGAGAGCGGTTTAATAATTCAGCGGCGTCTTTTTTTGTACTCGCAGGCTTCCCTTAACACCACAGCGACCTGCGATATTGACTCACACACACTCTCCCGTAATAACACCCACAATGTCACGCAAACCCTCCCACACACACACACACACACACACACACACACACACTGACGTCACTCCTTTCACTCCATCCCAGAAAAAAGAAACCACAACTTCTTGTTGTTCTCAGTTTATTTGGCAAATTATTCTTCACTTTTTTTTTTTTTTTGCAGTCTTTTTTTTTTTTGTTGTCGTCCTTTCTCTTCGCATTTATGTACAATTATTAAAAATAAATCTTTCTCTTCAAGGTTTTACATTCGACATTTACAAGTGCAATGTGTAACATGTCCATCTTATAAAGTGCATTTTGTACTTTTCAATCGTAACCGACTGTTTCGCCACACGGACTCGAGAGGAGAAATTAAAAGTAGAAATAATAAGAATAAAAATAAAAACATGATTCAAGGACACCGTATCAGGTCTGTGACATCACAGCATCGTTACCCAATAACCGCCTCACCTTGAGGACCCGGCGATGCTCATTCACATGTGCTGCTTCCTCATCCAGACCAACAACATCGATGCATAAAACAATGTTTGTTTGTTTGTTTGTTTCTATGAAGGCCATACTCGGTCCAATAGAAAATTAGCTCTGTAATGGTTTTTTTTTCTTCTTCTGATTGACAATCTCTGCTTGCCTGAAGTGTTGCCAGGTTGTAGGTCACAGAGGGAGAACGTTAGCCTAGCGTAGCCTAGCCTAGCCTAGTGACGGTGGAGTGTGCTGCACTCACCCACCGGTCCCTGCTTTTTAAGAAATAATAAACCCTTTGTGTTAATGCTTGTGCTCCGGAGAGACGGATAAAAAAAGAGAGAGAGAGAGAGAGAGAGAGAGAGAGAGAGAGACTCTGAGCAGAGGTGTAAAAATAGAAGATGAACGAGCAAAGAAGATGAGGCGGGAAGGGAAGGAAGGAAGGAGCTCTACAGGGAGAGAGGAAAGAGGACGAAGGGTTCGATTTCTACTTTCTTTACTACCTCCCTCCCCTCCTTCTCTCCTTCTCTTTCCTGCTGTTCTTTTTTTTGCGCTTTTGCCTTTTATCTGCTTTCAGGGTAACTATTTATAGACGAGAGCCCGACCGACTCGCTTCCTGCGGGCCCGAGGATAGCAAAGAGAGGGAGGGAGGGAGGGAGGTGAAGAGAGTGGCAGAAGATGGACGGAGGGAATGGTGTTAAAAAGAACCTTGATGGAAAAGTGGGAAAAATGAAGGGATGCGCTTGAGACGATTGGGGGAACGGGAACAAAAACAAGAGGGAGGACGAGTGGGAGGCAGAAACGATGGGGGAGGGATGCTTGTGAGAGGAGGAGGAGGAAGAAGAAGAAGATGAGGAGGAGGAGGAGGAGGAATGTCTTTGAAACGACCTGCTCTCTGAGACACGACTCAGACAAAGTGACGTCACTGGAATCCTGACTGACGTACAACACCGTCTCTGTCTCTGTCTCTCTCTCTCTCTGTCTGTCTCTCTCTCTGTCTATGTCTCTCTCTCTCTCTCTCTCTCTGGCTCTCTCTCTGTCTCTGTCTCTCTCTCTGTCTATGTATCTCTCTCTCTCTCTCTCTCTGGCTCTCTCTCTGTCTCTCTCTGGCTCTCTCTCTCTCTCTGTCTCTCTCTCTCTCTCTCTCTTTCTCTGTCTGTCTCTCTTTCTCTCTCTCTCTCTCTCTCTCTCTCTCTTTCTCTGTCTGTCTCTCTCTCTCTCTCTCTCTCTCTCTCTCTCTCTTTCTCTGTCTGTCTCTCTCTCTCTCTCTCTCTCTCTCTCTTACGTCACAGAAGAACAGATAGTTGTTATTGGTGATATTGGTCGGTTTTTTTTTAGTGATAAATAACATCAAATACTTCTACACAACTCTCTATCGGCTTAGAGTTTCTGTTTCTGAGCGTGTTGAGCTTCCTGTTGTTGTTGTTGTTGTTGTTGTTGTTGTTTACAGGTTTACTGACTCCACAGGGAGAGTCGCCCCCCTGATAAACGTGCGCGTACACAAAGATAAACAAAGAAATAAGACACTAGATAGTCGAAAAATATGGCACTTTTTCAGCGTATCCGACACACAACTTCCTTTTTTTTTTTCACCCCCACCAAAAAGAAACGTTTGACATTTGTTTATAGGAAGAACACAGAAGAAGAGGAAGAAACACACACACACGCTCACAATAAACTCATGCTCACAGCAGCGACCATGACTCGTAACTCATGCCCTGATGAACATTACAAAAATATACATTTCTGTACAGCATTTGCATAATAAAAATAACACACACACACACACGCGCACACACACTCACACTCACTTGGACAGTTATTTCTTTTTTTTCCCGTCTTTTAAATTGAATTATAGTCCTGTATAGCGGCTGACAAAACCATTCTGCGTGTGTGTTTACAGTGAGAGTTGGTTGAGTTATGGTTCATTACAATTGGCTATGATCCCGGGGGGGACAACACACACACACACACACACACACACACACACACACACACACACACACACACAGTGAGTGGTCGCTCCACTCCTGCCCCAGGAATGGTTGACTGAGCGGTGGCATATTCACAGATGAGTTGTTGTTAATTGTTAAAAACCATAGGTCGTAGGTGGACAGGCCAGATGGGACGGTGTTTGGATTCAAACACGTCAGTCAGCGCGCTCCGACAAACGGCTGAGTCGTGGGTTTTTACTTTGGGGCTCGTGATTCCCTCCAGACTTGGATCAAATAGTTTTTCACCCTGAAGAACAAATGCCAGACAGTTGACGTTTTTACTGCCAAAATAACCAGCAAAATGGCCCAAAACTGAGGTAAACTAGGTCTACGTTGACTTGGCTTCACGTGGGACATGAACAGCGGTGTCCTGGATGAAAGTCCTGTGTTTGTTGTGTTCGTCTCTTTCTGTAGTTCCTCTAATTGTGTCGTGGATGTTTTTAAAGTGGAGTTAGTTGAAAGCTCCGAGCGAGAAATAGAGGCGCTAACTAGAACCACATAGGGCTCTTTTCTTGGTTCCTGGTGGAACCTTCTGTGAAGGCGTTCAGGGAGTTCCACCTAGAACCCAACATAAAGGGTCATGCTTAGAACTTTCTGTTGAAAGGTTCCACTTTCTGGCACCCAGGGGTTTCTTCCAAGAACCCTTTAATATTCCAAGGGTGTTATCTAGAACCCCAAAGGACCAGGGCCGATGTGGTGCTGCACAACCCACAGGGAACCCCAGTTCTGTGGTGGGTTCCCTTTTAACACCCACACCATCAACGATCCTTGAAGAACTCTTTCTTACAAAAAGGGTTCTTTGGATGAGAACGGTTCCTAACCCTAAGTCTCACTAAGAACCCCAAAGAAGTAGACGCCGAGCGTCGGTATTAGACGACTTGGGAGTGAGAACATGTCGCCATTTCACACCTGAAAGTAATATTCATTAATTGGTTCGAGACGCTTGTTGCTAGCATGCTAGCGCTAGTCGCTAATAGGATGCAATACTCTGTCTCTCTGGCTTTCAACCGATTTATTTTGCCCCTTTAGTGAATCCACTTATTGCACTTATCCCTTTGAAAGACATATAATTGCGGGGAAATTTGGCCATTTTAAGAGTTTTAACTTGAGCCAGGACCGTTTCAGGAGTCAGAAAGTAAAACATTTCATTTCTGTTTGATCCAAGTCTGGTTCATGATCCTAATCGAGGCGGATTCATTTCTAATAGGGAGGTAAACACAGGGATGCTAGCTCGTATGCTAGCATTAGCCAAGCTAGTGCAGATTCTCCCTCCGAGCTGCTTTAGAGACCTAAAATGTAATCTGGGTCCCATCTAGCATCTCCAAACAGGGCTGACTCTCACATCGTTGTTCAAACAGGAGGACCGCTCACCGACAGGATCTGCATCAGATTCCAATTGTGAAATTTGGATTTGAATTATCTCTCCGGGAATCGTTTTGGTTTCACCAAAGCTTTGCCAGAAAGCTCCGTCCGTCCTCGTGCTTCAAAGCGTCGGAGTAACTGAACGTTATTTCACTTTAATAATTGATGCAAGTCGTCTTTTTTTTCTTTTTTCTTAGGCAGTTCCATCAATGCGGCGGTTGAGCAAACAGAGAGGGGCGAGAGAGGGAGGCGGCCGACTCGTTAAAACAGCCAAGACCTTCACATAAACATGTATTTATTTTACCTTTACGAGACATCTAACACACAAAATAAAGCTTATTCTAGAGAGAAATATAAGATCTTCTGCAACACGCCATCTATTAACGGAAACCTCATATTTAGGTTCGTCCCGCTTCCTGCTGAAAGGTATTTTGGAAAAAAAAAACCCTGTTCAGCCATATTCATATCAAGTACAGTACAATGTGCTTTAACAACGTTTACTTTGAGTTACTCTGCTCAGAGCCCACCGCCTCTCTCTCTCTCTCTCTCTCTCTCTCTCTCTCTCTCTGTCTCTCTCTCTCTCTCCATTGTGGCTTATTTTGTACACAGCAAAAACACGGTTGGACATTATTGCGAAGGATTTTTTTTTTTTTTGTTTGTTGTTTTTGTTCAAATAAGGCAAAAAAAAAACCTAATAAAAACAAAGAAGAAGACACGAGAGAAGGAAAGTCGTTGACAGAGTGGTAGTAGCTGCTCCGCTAACAAAACCAACAAAAAACCAACTGATTGTTTGCTGCTGCCAAGAAAAATCCACTTCTAGGTTTTTTTGATTTACACTCCAGAAAAACAAATAACACCTGCGTCTCCTGAGCGCCATTTTCCTTGTTTTTCCGTGTCCTTCGCTTGTCGACTGTCCTCGCGGTTTATTTGGTAGAAAGCTTAAATTCGGAAGTGACTCCCTTGTTGCAGAAACGTGTTCTTTTTTTCTTTTTTTTCTTGATTTGAGTGAGTTTTCTAGTTTTGAAAACGACAGCCTTCATATGAACTCTCTCTCTCTCTCTCTCTCTCTCCCAAAAGCCAGCACACCTCCCACACATGTATATTAGCAGCATGCGATAGCTTAGTCACGGTACCCCTCTCTCTCTCTCTCTCTCTCTCTCTCTCTCTCTCTCTCTCTCTCTCTCTCTCTCTCTCCCTCTCCTCAGATCATTTAAATGCAGATAGAGTGTCTGTAACAAATCCTCTGTACGTCCCTCCGCCACTGTTACCGAGATGTTATTAACATTAGCTCTGGATTTAACTCACACGATGCCCTTTTCAGTGGGAAATGACTTCACCCTGACTGTGTGTGTGTGTGTGTGTGTGTGTGTGTGTGTGTTTGTGTGTGTGTGACGTTCAGACGTGACCTGAGGTTCCGTTAAAAGAGCGTCTCGCCTGCCGTTTCTATTTCACGCCGCGTCACCTCGTCTCTCTCTCTCTCGCTTCTCATTAACCCCGCCGAAGCTTTCGGAGGAGGAGGGGGGGAGGTGTGTGTGTGTGTGTGTGTGTGTGTGTGTGTGTGTGTGTGTGTGCGTGTGTGTGCGTGTGTGTGGTGGATATCTAGCTACTGCTGACGGGCTGCAAGCAGGGAAGTGAAAATGGAAGCCGGAGGAATTGAGACCATCTGATGCTCATGTTTTACAGCATTATAATAGATTTTGTGTGTGTGTGTGTGTGTGTGTGTGTGTGTGTGTGTGTGTGTGTGTGTGTGTGTGTGTGTGTGGTTCATATAGGCTTTGGCCTTATTCCCTGAATACACGATTTATTCCTGACTTAGTATAAGCATGGAGAATGTTTTTCATGGCATTAGAGATTAGAGGGCTGCCCCCGTCTCAGTCGGCCACTCGACTAATCTGTGGTTCCGTTCTTCGTCGATCGAGCGTTCGTAGCTGTACCTAGAGTAATCCACGTAATCACGGACCAGGAAGTGGTGACACGGCAAAACAACTTTCACCCAGGAGGCCGCCGTTCACGTCGTATGTGAAACAGGAAGTTTAATTACTTAAATAACTTCCGTAGTTATTTAAACACAAATCACGACCTTTTCCTGAACCTAAATAGGTGGTTTTGTTTGCCTATACAGAACTAAGTTGTTTCCTGTTAAGACGGAAGTTTATTTTGAAAAGACTCCAAGTACAACTTAGATAGAAGGTAGCCAACCAAGGTCTAGAAGAAAGATGCTCTGTTGAATAAAGGACGGGCTCATGGACCTCGAGTTAATTACGGAGCATCTGAGCCCGATTTGAAGTCGTCTTCTTTAGCTTTTTTACTTCATTTTCAGCGGTTTTCATCTTGATTTTAACTGTTTTTAAATAAGCTAATGCAGATTTAAGAGCCACGGACGTGTAAAATGAAGCCTCGCCATTTTAATTCCACACATTTCTTTTCTTTTTTTGAGTCTTGCTTGACGCTAGCAACCCTTTGAAAAGACGAAAACTGTAAGTGATTTAAAAAAAAAAAAAAAAAAAAAAAGTGCAGCTTTTCAAAACAAAAGCTGCTCTCTTCTAGGTCGCACTGATGAACTCGCTTTACTGGCCAAATTAGACGTACGTAACGATCTCGTTTCTGTTTGTGTCTTCCGGACTGAAAAGGACTTCATTCATTATTCAATGAAAAGCTGGAATGTCCCTTTAAAGCACGTTCCCCATCAAGATAGTGGAGAGAACAGCGTAGCCTACTTCCCCCCCCCCCCCACCCCCCAGCAGCAGAGAGCATTCCCAGGGTAGCTCTGCAGTGGCGCTGTCCTTGGTGCTGAATTCATCTCTCTCTCTCTCTCTCTCTCTCTCTCTCTCTCTCTCTCTCTCTCTCTCTCTCTCTCTCTCTCTCTCTTTGCCGGAAATCCCTCTCTAGGTATTTTTTTGAGCTGGCGGTGGCTTATCTGCACATTTTAGGAGCCGCGGTAGATTCAGAGTTGAGTGTTTTTTTTGGGGGGGGAGGAGTCGTTGTGGGAGAACGAGCTAGCGACGCTAACGACCGATTAGCAACCAACCCAATTTTCAAATCTCAGCACACGAGGGTTAATTATCATCTTCGTCTATAAACTCACAAAGGGGGAGGGGGAGGGGAGGGAGGGGGGGGCGTCACCGTCGGAATTTAGTTTCAAAAGGAGGAAGTGGTCTCGTTCCCGTCGGGAGAACAAAGATGGCTCGTTGAGGAACGCTGAAGGTCGTTGGTTGTGTATATTTAGCTCGTCGTATTTTTATCCACATCAAGTGAAAACACATCCAGCGTTTTAAAACACTGCTTGTTGTTTTTTTTTCCCCACCTTCGTTCTGATTGCATAACCATGCGGCGCTGCCCAAAAAAAAAAAAAAAAAAGCTAATGTCCTACGGACGTTTTTCCTCCGAATCCCGTCCGTCACATGTATGCTACTCTTGAGGCCTTCGCTTCCTCGCTCACTCGCTTCCTCGTCACCCCCCGAAAAAAGGAGGTCAGTCTCCCACCGTGATCAGGTTTTTGCAGTTGGTTTCACGCCACCGCCTTCCACCCTTTTCTCCAAAGACCTTCATTAGCTCTATCTTTATTTCTTTTTTTTGTCTTCTCTTCTTCCCGTGGCTCGGCCGTGCGTCCGCCACCAGCCCTGATGCGACGAGTGGAGGAAAATCTCTTCCCTCCGCCACGACTCTTTCACCTTTCACCTCCCACACCCCACCCCTCCCTCGTTCCTTCCCTCCTACAACCCCTCGACTCGGCGTCGAGACAGAAACCGGCCTTCGGAACCGACCTTTTTCCCTGCTACACGTCGCTGGAGGTCCTGGGTCTGAGGGAGAGGTTGGACGGGACGCAACCGCAGCACGCCAACCACAGCGACTTCTGGATGTCCGGGTTTCGGAACGCATAGATGATGGGGTTGATCACGGAGCAGCAGGTGGCCGGGAGCACGGTGGCGTAGGTGTATATCGCGGGGTAGCTGGAGTCGGCCACGATGGAGTACATGGCGAACGGCAGCCAGCACGCCCCGAAGGCACACAGGATGGCCGACAGCGTGGAGACGCCTTTGGTGGTGGACATGGCGACGAACTGGTGCTGCACGGCGATCTGCTGCGCGTGGCGGAAGGCGATCTTGCAGATCTGCAGGTAGAGCTGCATCATCAGGGCGAAGACGAGCAGGAAGGTGACGGCGAGCGCCACGGCGTTGACTTTGGTGACGGGCCGGCAGACGCTGCACGCGGACTCGTCGCGCAGGCAGTTCCAGCCGAGCGCCGGCAGCAGGCCGAGCGCCAGGCACGACGCCCAGATGAGGACCACCATCACGTAGGTGAAGGTGACCGTCCGCTCGGTGTGGTAGGTCAGGGCGTTGTACAGCGACAGGTAGCGGTCCACCGTGATGGCCAGGATGTTGAGGACGGACGCCGAGAAGGCGGAGATGAGCAGCGCGACCGACAGCAGCGTCACGTACTCCACCGAGCCGTCGACCAGGTAGGTGAAGACAAAGTTCAGGATGAGGCCCAGGCCGGCCAGGAGGTCCGCCGCCGCCAGCGAGCCGATCAGGACGAACATCGGCGCGCGGAGCGTCGGCGTGTAGAACAGCACGGCGATCACCAGCGCGTTCTCGCAGGAGATGAGCGTGCCCGTCACGCAGAGCGCCACGTCCCACGGGTTCACCTCCTGGACGGCGACCGCGGTGGTCGCCGGCTGGAGGTCGGGCGTGAGGGTTCGCACGACGGGCTCGGAGGAGGAGTTGGAGGGGTCCTCGCCGAGGCTCCAGGAGGTGGAGGAGTCGAAGGGGTCGAGGGGGGAGGAGTAGTTGAGGCCGCTGCCGCCGCCGCTACTCATGGCTGCTACTGCCGCCAGGGAGAGAATCATAGCTGGAGGAAGGAGAGAGGAAGGAGGAAGACGAGGGAGGTAGATGAATAGGGAAGTCAGGGAGGAGCAAGTTCAGAGGTGAGAGGAGGTTTGTGACGGACGGAGGGAAGAAATGAGAGAGAGAGAAATTTAAAAAAGGATGGAAAGAGCGAGAGAGGAGGGGAGGAAAATTGAGGTGGAAACGGAGGAAGAGGAGAGGAAAGGAAGGAGGAAGTTGCAGCCGAGGTGAGATAAGGAAGGTTGTGCAAAGAAAAGATGGTGAGGAAGAGGATAGCGCGAGTAAAGGGGGGAGGAAGCGAAACAGGACGAGAGTCGAGGACAAAACAAAGGAAGGAAGAGAAGGAGACGAAGGGTGTTAACACAGAAACCCCCCTTGTTTTTGGATAAAAGAGGCAAAAGAGACATTCTTCATCATTCTTCATCCTCATTCATTCATTCATTCATGAAAACAACTCCGCTCTCGAACCCAGGGGCAGACACGTCACCAGCAGCTCCCACGCACCACGCGGACAGGTAATTAGCAGCAGCACAATAGCATGTGTGGACACGCGCACAATGAAGGAGGGTGGAAGGGGGGGGGGGGAGAAGTAATTCAGAAATGACAGTAATAATCCCTCCCATTTCGGTTCCGAAGCAACGTGACGGACCGAGATGCCTTCACACACACACACACACACACACACACACACACACACACACACACACACACACACACACACACACACACACACACACACAAAATAAACAACGCAATTAAATTACAAAAAATACAGAAGCTGTAAAGGCGCCGCCTCCTCACCTAAAAGATGCCGGAGGCTGAAGATGTTCGATCTGCTCTCAGTCCAAACCATCATCAACACATTCTATTTATAGAGCATCTCTAAAAATGGTGCATGACGTCCTGGGGCACGGCGCGGCGGTGTATAGCAGCCGTCCTATTCACCGGTGGCGTGTTATATGAGCGCGTGCCCAAGACGCGCGTGCGTTTGCAACCCAGAGCCCCCCCCCCCCCCCCCCCGTTAATTCGGGTTTCTGATCCACATATGCTGCTGCTGCACGCAGACACAAAAAAAGAAGAAGAAAAAAAATCCAGGCACGAGGCTAATTTTAGCTCAGCCAGCGGAGCTGCCAGCGCGCGCGCTCGCGCCAAAAAGCTCCATTCACAAAAAAAAAATGTATCCCCCACTCTCTCCCACCTCCCACCTCAACCTCCACACACACACACACACACACACACACACACACACACACACACACCCTTCCTTCACCCCCCGCCCCCTTTTATTTTTCATCTCTTTCTTTCACGCACACGCGCACACACGCGCGCGCGCACACACACACACACACACACACACACACACACACACACACACGCCGTCAATGACTGCAAACGGCCGTGGAAGGTCACCACCAGCACCATCGTCACCACCAAAAGCCCCGCAGCTGGGAGAGAGGGGGGAGGGGGGAGGGGGGGGCTCACATCCCTGCGGTAACGGGAGCTCGTGCAGCCCCGGAGTGTCCACTTATTTCATTTTTTTTTTTTTTTTTTTTTTTCAAGCAGCGACCCTGTCACGAGCCCTCAGACTTTCAGCGCGTGTCTTTTTTAGCGACAGAGAAGAACAATAAATACCTGGATCGGTTTCATTCAGCTGCAGCAGTGCAGTCCCTGAGCCAGCGCGAGAGAGTGGGGGGGATGGAGGGATGAGAGGGATGAGAGGGATGGGAGACCACGCCACAGAGATAAAAAAAGAGAGAAAATTACCAGCTCCTTGTCTTCTTCTTCCTCTCTCTCGTCCTCTATCCTCCACTTTAAATGTGTATATGTATTTTAAAACGTCTTCTTCTTCTTCTTCCTCTTCTTCTTCTTCTTCTTTTAGGGTTTCCCCCCCTCTCGTTCTCCCCGCGCGCTATATCCCTCGGTTGGCATGGTTATTAGCCTTCTGTCGGCAGCTCTCCGTGCTCGCGCTGCACATCCTCGGCCCCTCATTGGCCGCGCGTGTCATTCTCCTCGTCTGACGTAAGAAGTCTCCGCTCCTCCAGTCACCGTCATCGTGGTCGGTGTGTGAATCACGGAGAGAGGGAGAATTAATTCATGAATACAGGAAACGTACGTGTTTTATTTCATGTATATTTATATGTCATTTTTATTTTGTATTTTCTTTTTAATTGTATTTAATTCAAATTGTTTTTATGTATTTGTTATGAGTCTACTGAGGTGAGATGTGAGTGTATACGCGGGGGTGTCTTCATCCCACCTCGCACGCACAAGGTCGGAGGACTTGACGTTGCATCAAACTAAATGACACGCAGCTCGTGACAGACTTTTTCGTGAAGCTGACCCCTCCTCTTTCGACCCCCCCCCCCCCCCCAAAAAAAAACCCAGCCGTAAAGCATAATGCCTCAAAATGTCTGCAAGTGCGCTGTGTTTGCTCGTGGGTGCTGCAGCCGGTCCAACCAGCCACGCGGGTGGGGATGGAGGGTTATGCAATCTCGGAGCGCTGCTGGGTCTCCCACTGCATTATTAGACTCACGCGCGCACGCGCGCACCATACAGCACCGGCTGGGGGCCCATGTGTGTCGCCATGCGTGAGGATATCCATACAGTATATATATATATATATATATATATATATATATATATATATATATATATATATATATATATATATATATATATATATATGTGTGTTATATATGCCGAACACCAGCTTTGTTCAGTGTTTGCTGCAGGCTGCTTTACATCATCCGGCCTAAATACACACATGCTGCCTGGATGTTGATATGATATATATATATATATATATATATATATATATATATATATAGAAGATATATAAAGTTATATTAGTTCAGTGTTATCTGACTCTAAATTATAAGTAACGGCTCATTTGAGACTAAAAAGAGTCCTCAGAGGAATGTTGATATTATTGTCATAAGCTGCTCTAAAGGCTCACAATGTTACATTTTTAGTTGCTTCTATTATAATTAAATATTCCTTGAACGGTCAGTAGTGCTGCTGTGGGTGTCATCAGTGTGT
>NW_027176361.1:3294871-3299871 GCF_023349555.1 Cebidichthys violaceus
TTGGCCGTTGCCATCTTGCTTTTTGGCTGTCGCCATCATGTTTTTGGCCATTGCCATATATGTTGGTTTTTGGCAATGTGTTGGTTTTGGCAGTCGCCATCTTGCTTTTTGGCCGTCGCCATCTTGCTTTTGGCTATCGCCATTTTGGTTGTTGGCTGTCGCCATCTTGCTTTTTGGCTGTCGCCATCTTGCTTTTGGCCGTCGCCATCTTGGTTGTTGGCTGTTGCCATCTTGGTTTTTGGCCATTGCCATATATGTTGGTTTTTGGCCGTCGCCATCTTGGTTTTTGGCAGTTACTAACTGAACTGATGAGAGCACTAGAACTGAATATGTTTAGACTCAGTCACACTTGTTTTTATTTGACTTCTTCTGGAAGGAACTTGAAGCTTCTGGCTTCAATGTTCTAGATAAATAAAACCATAGTTTTCTAATGACGGTGTACTGTATAGGAAGGTGTGGCCACTACTTGATATTATGTAACACATCCAGCAGATTGAAACCTAACTAAGTAGTTTTGTTGCCTAAATCTAACTAAAGTATATTTTCCTAAACCTATATGAGTTGTTTCCTGTGAAAACGGAAGTTTATTTAGAAAATCACTTTTGAGTGACTTTTATGGTACCTGATCTTAACCAAAATAACTTACCAGTAAAATGTCTTGCTCTAAATTTAAATGATTCACCTTTGCTGCGTCACCAGATTCATCGAATCTCAGCAGCGACACATCTCGGCGGTGAACTGAGAGCTTCCTGCATCGTTTACAGAGAGCGACATCTTTTTCCTCGTTCCCCCTCGTTTCACCACAGCTCATGTCTTAAAGAGATGCGTCTTTCTACATTGATTCACACGTCGGCGTCCCCGGTGCAGTTTTCTTTTTCCCCGAGCCTAGAACAACATGCATAATTCAGCTCGCCGCTGTAGGATTAATAAGGGGGAAGACACCGACTTTACAGACCCACCAAATCCCTGCAGCGGCGTTGGGACGCGCGATTCGCTGGTTAGCGGCGGCTCCGGGGAGCCGTATAACTCTGCTTTGATTAAAGGTCTCAGTGAAAGGTCGAGAGGGAAGAGGGAGGCCGACAGAGAGCAAATTGATGGACTACAGAGGCACTGACGGAAATGTAAAATGTCCCTCGCTGTCGGAGCAAAGCTCGAAATAAGTGTGTGTACCTGCTGTGATAATGACGAGCCGGAGTGCTCTAAAACAGCTACTCTCAACCCCTGTCCGGGGGGCCCTCTGGTGGGCCTCAAAGCGCCATCTGGTGGTTCGCAGAGGTACTGTTAAATAGTCGTTTTTGGTAACTTCCAAGTTATTTTTATTTCTAAATGTGCTCAATAACTCACATGAATAAAAAAACGTACATTCAAACAACGCATCATTTCAAAAAACAAGTGTTTCGACTTCGTTAGCTAGCTAACGTTATCGCGGGTGCTAAAGAGGTGTTGCGAGGAAAATATGACCCTGAATTCATTAAATTTAGATTCAATGGCCGCTTTCGAATATTTCCATAGAGACTACAACATGTGGATGTGAGAGAGTGGCTAAAAAAACAAAAAACAAACATCTGTGTACATGAGATTGTCGATTTGTGAGAGTGAGTGTGATAAAGTGTGTGTGTGTGTGTGTGTGTGTGTGTGTGTGTGTGTGTGTGTGAGTGTGAGTGTGAGTGAGTGAGACACCTCGTTGTTTCTGACACTAAATATTCTTTGTGTGAATGAATGTGTACATGCATACATCTTCACAGCAGTTTGCAGAGGGTTGGTGGTAGTAGTCGTAGTAGTAGTAGTCGTAGTAGTAGTAGTAGTCATAGTAGTAGTAGTGGTAGTAGTAGTAGTCGTAGTAGTAGTAGTAGCAGTAATGTGGGTGTACTATAGTTGCTGTCTATTTGAGCACTGGGGGCACATTTTCACATTTAAATAAAGTGGCTTTAACACATTAATTAACTCTATCACCTCAGTCAACGCTGACTCACATTAGAGGAATATCACTGTATTCCGTGGAAACAGCGGCTGAGGAGATGAGTGCATTTGTTGCTACAATAGCCATTAATATAAGCTTCGCACAGCCGTGCTCCTGCAGCGAGCAAAGCGATCAATACTCTCACTTTAATCTCCTCTCTGCATCCTCATTCGGTCGCGTAACCCTCGTCTCATCGAGTCGGCATGTACCTAAATAAGAGCCCACGTGCGTGAATGTGTGTGCATATGCATATCGTTATCCCACCGTGGTCTATAAACCGGGGGCCAAGTAATGATAATGACGGCAGTATCGACGCCGTGACATTGATTTAAAGAGAGAGAGAGAGAGAGAGAGAGAGAGAGAGAGAGAGAAGGTGTGTCTCGATAATCTGATGTCTGATGAAGGTTAAGAGGAAAAATAGAAGAAGTAATTGAATTACAATATTGATCTCTTTAATGATGAATGCATCTTTGCTCATTTTAATAAACTCAGAGGTTTTGGTTTGACCATTAGCTTGTGGTGGCTAACGCTAGCAAACTTAAGGTGGATATTGTTGTGTACCTGATGCTGCCGTTAGGTTCTGTTCGACATGTCCTCGTAGGATATCGTACAAAGAAATCACTCCTCGTTATACTGTCTATTCAAACTAAACTTCCATCTTCACAAGAGCCTCTCACCTGTAGTGTGTTTTGGTGTGAGTGGTTTTGTAGATATCAGCCGTAGAGATGTCTGTCCTCTCTCCAGTATAATGGTACCTTATGGCTCTCGGCTTGTGGTGCCCAAAAGTGCAGTCATGCGTTCATGTTTTGGCTTTGTTCCTCCTCTTCCTCGCTCCTTACGTCCATCTGTCCACAAAGTGTAACATCGCCGGTTGCGATCCTGATTTTTTTTTTCTTTTTCTTTCTTTCTACCAACTATATCCATCTGTCCATCCCTTAGTCACAGCAGTTGGACTCAGACCCGGGAGTTTCAGTGATTTCCCTCCAGTTTCTGGTTGAGCTCCTCTGGATGGAGCCCAGGGGGCCAGAGGGGACCAGATGCTGGCCAGCTGTAGTAGCTCTTGTCTGGGCTACTCTGTCACCAGATGGCCTCTCACCTCTGGACCCAGGACCGTCCTCCATCATTCCGTCTGTCTGGCAGAGAAACCCATCAGTCCATCAATCCGGGGCTTTCTTTCCCTCCGTTGTTTGCTCACATGGTGAGGACAAAGCAAAGCTTCTGCTTCTCCTTTTTTTGAAGGATTAATATAAGCTTGCAACGAATGTGGCATTATGTTTCAAGGTTGTTGAAGATATTTATTCAACACATCATCATTCAGAGGTATAGTGGTGAGGAACCATAGACTGTATGTAAGAAGTGGATGTAGTCACTGTGACTTTTGTTGATTGGGTTTTGAAGCCTGAATTTCGGCATTTCGGCTTGGTTTTTGTCCGTCGCCATCTTGGTTTTTGCCCGTCACCATCATGGTTTTTTGTCCGTCGCCATCTTGGTTTTTGCCCGTCACCATCATGGTTTTTTGTCCGTCGCAATCTTAGTTTTTGTCCTTCGCCATCTTGGTTTTTGTCCTTCGCCATCTTGGTTTTTGTCCTTCGCCATCTTGGTTTTTGTCCGTCGCCATCTTGGTTTTTGTTCATCGCCATCTTGGTTTTTGTCCATTGCCATCTTAGTTTTTGTCTGTCACCATCTTGGTTTTTTGGCGCCATCTTGGATGACTGCTGTCTGTTCTAGCTTCTATCAGACGTGTAGGATCACCTGCTGCCGTTTTGCCTCTCATTCTTCTGCTTGAGTTATCATTGTGTTGCTTGTATTTTTAAACCAACTGGGTATTAGTATTTGTTTTTGATTCTCCTTGTATTGGTTCCCTTTCTTTCAGTGAAGCAGAAGTCCATACTGTTGGGAGACTAGGTTCCCTACACCTTACGCATGCATGAAAACGCACCGGGACACGAATGATTCCACCATGTTGTGCTGTGAGGATTGCTGTGTTGCACCTGAGGTGAGTTAGCAGTAGCATCCCTGTGCACTCAGCTCACTTTACCCACTTTATCTTAGTTTATTCTGAACTGGCAGTTTTAGCTTGAGGGTTGTCCTACGGTTTTAGGTTTAGTTTTAAAGGCCTTTTTAGCTGAAATTGTACTAAACGGCTATTTTGTACTGTCCTCATATGCACTGTTCTGATAACACCAGTGTTTTCTACAAGCCTCCTTTGTTTGCCCGCACTGTGCAGAACGAGTTCCTCTTGAACTCTGACAGATTTTTAAACGCACACGCTCCAAAGACGGATCGCCATAAACCCCACAGAGCCTTGAGGAGGAACTCGTGTGCTGTCGGCTTAGAGCGGCTCTGCCATTCATTAGTGCATAATGTCAGCGCACAGCTCAAGGGAAGGACGAAAAACCTAAAAAAATAAAAGAGAGGAGGAGGAGGCAACACATGACATTAGCTTAAGATTCATTTTTCACAAAATGCGTTAACAAATGTGAACTATCAGTAAAGGTTATGTTGTCGTGTGGTGCAGGAAAAGAAATGAACTGACTGAGTGAATCCGGCAGGAGCTGAGCATCCATCTCACTGATGGACGTCCTGTCAATCTCCTCCAGGGAAACCACACCAAAGAGGACCAATCAGCACCAGAGGGCTGTAAGCATTCACACACACACACACACACACACACACACACACACACACACACACACACACACACACAACTTTAGTACGTGCACAGCTTTATTTTGCGGCGGGATTTAAGAGCGTGAAGTCAGAAAGAGGTCAGTGAGCAGAAAATAAAGAGACTCACGGCAAAGCCCAGTGACATACTGTCTGTGTACACACACACACACACACACACACACACACACACACACACACACACACACACACACATTCATGTCATCATGCCTGGAGGTTCTACTATTCCAGTCAGTTCCTGTTGAGACATGTAGCAAGATTGTGTGTGTGTGTGTGTGTGTGTGTGTGTGTGTGTGTGTGTGTGTGTGTGTGTGTGTGTGTGTGTGTGTGTGTGTGTGTGTGTGTGTGTGTG
>NW_027176361.1:3304871-3307882 GCF_023349555.1 Cebidichthys violaceus
GGTCTTCCTCAGCAGATGTGCATTTTCCAAGTCGTCATGGAAAACAAGTTTGAAATCCTCGACATGTCTTGAGGAAGCTCATGCGACACGATCAAAAGCTCCAGATCAGCCACTAAATGGACCTTGAGATGGGATTGTTTTCGTCAACTCTGTCTTTAGGAGGCCCTTTGTCTCCCCTCTCTGAACCATCGACGTCCCCCCCCCCCACGCCTCATTAGCCTTCCCAGTGATTAAAACGCTCTCATTGATCAAAGGGGAAATCGCAGACGTACACTTAATAATTGATGCTCTTAAAAACGGATAATCGTTTGACTTCAGCGCCTGTAACTGGTCTCCCGTTCCTCCTCTTCTAAATCCACTCTGCACTCTCCAGGTTCATCTGCACTTATTTAATGGGCGAATAAATCACTAGGTGGCAGCATAGCAGCACATGGTGCATACGTTGACAGGGCAGGAGACTCTATATATGTGTGTGTATATATATGTATATATATATATACATATATATATGAAGGCACTGCTGAGAGTTAAAGACACAGCCCTGATGGGGACGAGCTCAGTGGCTTTGTGGAATAACTGCTGCACCATTCATCTTTCCACTTATCTTCTCAGCTCTCCTCTAATTGCCGATCAATAAGCCCCCCCCCCCCCCCCCCCCCCCCCCCCCCCCCCACACACACACACACACACACACACACACACACACACACACACTCCGGGGTCGATTCCAGATCAACTGAAATAATGTCCCCCCCCCCGACCCATTAGCGACCCGTTACGACCTTTTAAGAAGCTCATCGGCGCTTTCGTCGAGTCTGCAAACCTCCAGTGTCCCGCGGTTAACGAGGAGGTCACTCCCAAAACAATTAAGAGTCCGACTGAAGTCACATTTAGTTAAAACTTATTGTAGCGTTCTTCTTTTTTTTTTTGAAATGTATTGTTGGTCGTGTTTTAGCATCAGAAAGAAAAGGGGGTGTGTCTTTGTGGGAGCCTGGTGGGTGGTGAGAACATGAACCACAGTGGGTTTAGAGCATTTCCCATCTGAGTTCCCACTCAAGTTCGTCTCATAACACGGATGATGTCGTTTATGATGACTATTTTAAAGGGACAGTTCAACGTTTTGGGATATTTTCTTTTTGGCAAAAGAGAGTTAAGATGAAAAGATTGATACCACGTTCTTTTATTCTGTGCCAAGCTAAAATAGCTAGCTGCTAGCGGTGGCTTCATAATTACTGCATCAACACGTTCTCACTCCAAAAAACGGCTTCAAACTACGACACTCTAGTCTCTTTCCACTCGTTGCAGTCATAGCGTCCTTTCAAAATAAACTTCAGTTTTCACAGGGAAGTTAAGGAAACCAAAACCACTTTGGTTTAGAAACAAAGGGCGTGGTTGACGTTAACTTGACTGACTTAACGAGTCGCGTGACTAGCGAGCCACGAACGAGTCGAGTCACTTTGCAACCATTAAACAGGAAGTGACCATATTTGGATGTCGGAGGAGTGACGTACAGACTCTGTATACGTCTCTGATAGAGACCTGTCAATCAGCGTGTAGCCCCGCCCCCTAAATCATCCCCTGCTTTATGGTCTGTTTGACTCTAAATGGATCATAATGTACTAAATGAACATCATGCTGTATTGAAGAAGACTGTAAACTAGAGATTGAGACCATAAACTCATGTTTACAATGTTTACTGAGGGAATAAATCAAGAGAGAAGTAGAGTCATTTTAGACTAGACTTCTATACAACCAGAGGAGTCGCCCCCTGGTGGACACTAGAGAGAATGCAGCTATAAGACTCTTCCGCTTTGGCTTCATTCTTCAGAACCGGAGCTGGTCGGTCGCTGATATTTGCAAAGTGGTATCGATCTTCTCATGTAAGTCTCATCAAGAAACCAAATAAGCATCCTTCCTAAAAAAAAAAAGACCAATAACAGTAAATCTGGCTGGAAATCAATACGATGAATTAATAAAGAAGAGGTTTATAAACACGCAACATTCAACCTTTAACTCCAAAATATGGACATAATGAGTAAAGAAGGACCTTATTGACCTGCATGTTCCCCTGAAAGAAAAGCATCAGGAACACGCATATGAATTGAATAAAAAGAAGCTATTTCTGCAAGCTGCACGTTATTAAAGAGATGCATGTGGGGAGAGATTAGCACAGCACGTATTTGCATGTTGATAACGACGGAGCGGCGCCTGGTTTGATACGTAACACGGAGCCGTTAATTATCTCTTTGTTATCCGGTTTCTTTTATTGCTCGGCTCTGATTGCGGCTCCCGCTGCGCAGCGCGGCGCCTGGATGAGGACGAGAGGAAATCTGACAACCTGTGAGCGGCTCCCTGGGAGAGCGATGAGGAGGAGGAGGAGGAGGAGGAAGAGGAAGAGGAGGAGGAGGAGGAGGAGGAGGAGGAGGAGGAGGAGGAGGAGGTGTGTTCAGCTTCTGTTATCTTTCTTCCCTTTGGCAGATTTGATGGATTTTCTTCAGGGCAAAAAGGAAATTAAAATAAAAACACCATCTTGCTGAGGTGCAAAAATCATCTCTCCATCTAGAAAACAATTGATAGAAAAGTAACATAATAAAATGCATCATAAATCATTGTTTTATGAATATATAAAAGCTATTTTTCATGCAAAAAAAAAAGCCAAATCTCTTATTCCTGCCTCCTTTTCTTTGATGTCATTGTAAATAGAATCTATATTTGGGTTTGTGGACAAAACGAGTTGCACTTTTGTCATTTCAAAGGCGATTTATGAAGAAATATGATCGGATTAATAACAAACAATAACCTTAATTTGCAGCTGTAAGTGTATTCTGCCTGGATGCAGACCCCCCCCCCCCCGGTCGCATCCTCCTCGCTCCCTCTGCTCTCCATCCTTTTAACCCTTCCTTCCCACTGTTGTCAAGGGCAACCACTGGGAGGAAAAAAAAAATGAGACGAATACAGTAACTATCACCTGATCAGTGGTGGAATCCAGCAGAGACACACACACACGCACA
>NW_027176361.1:3307982-3310482 GCF_023349555.1 Cebidichthys violaceus
TTCGATTTTATCGTTTTTCACATTTTCCTTGATGTGACCATGAGGAGCTGATCAGGCTGAAACCATTCTAGTTAATGTACAGCGGGGGGGCCCACCGGCCCACCCACAGAAAACACTTACAATAACCCGCCTACGTAAAAAAAAAAAACGGTCTCGTACTGTAATCCTCAGCTTCCTACACGCCGCCGAACGTCATCCAGCTAGAAGAGGAAGTCGGACAGTCACTGTTGTTGACTTCACCCTTTATGAAAATACTCCAAACCAGAAGAATTCCTCTCGCGGCCACAAGAATTCACACACACACATACACACACACACACACACACACACACACACACACACACACACACATATATATTAAAAACAGGCACGCTTTGTCTCCATTTTTAGAGCCTCCTCGGGGGATGCGGAGTCTAAATTTAGGAGGTCATTTTGTTAAACAAATATGAGCGTCAGCGTAGCTGGAAGATTGTCAAAACACGGCGGGCCGCGTGTGTTTATGTGTGTGGATTTATCTTCTCGAGGTTATTTTAACTTTAACGTGTTTTTATACAAACGCCAAAAAAAAAAAGAAAAAAAAAGACGACGGGTGAGTAATGGAGAAGGAGAAGGTGAGGTTAGAACGAAGAGGAGAAGGAGAGTGTAGGAGGAGAGGAGTTTGGTTTCATTAGCTTGAGAGACACACGCGCGCACACACACACACACACACACACACACACACACACACACACACACACAGAGTTTTGCATGAACACATGTATTGAGCAATAGTGCAAGCTGCTCAGCTTGTGCAAGTCGCCACAGTGCCGAGTTTCAACACTTTTCAGCGTTTTCAGCCCCTCGTTTACCAGCCTTCATATTTCATACCTGTCCCGTCATGCGTGCTGAAGCTTTCACGTTACTTTGGAGTTGGAGTCATGTCATTTGAGGTTATCAGGTATCCAAAAGAGGAAATATGAGCCTCCTGGTGTCACCTAAGTTGACTTTATTTGCATGTTTTCTCGCTGACTTCAGAATCAGAATCGGCTGCTTTTTGTTCCCCACTTGGAGGGCGGGTGAATCCCACAGCTTAGAGCTGCGTTTAGCCGCTGATTAAAGGAACAGTTCACCCAACAGCGATGTAAACTGTATATAGTACTCGCCTCCCTAGGCTCTCTACTGTCCCAGATAAAGCTTCCTATGTGGTTGCGTTAAGGAGAGCAGGACGCCTGGAAGAATGAAGGCGCGTCAGTGCAAACAGACTTTGACAGAAGATGGCAATAAAAGGTTATAACAAGTAGAAATAAAATCCTGTGCGTGTGCGTTTAGTCGCTTGTGGTTTGAATTAACGGCCTGCGTACGGTACGATTCCAATCGCACGCGTGAGCAAACGTGCACACGCGTGAGCAAACGTGCACACGCGTGAGCAAACGTGCACACGCGTGTACAGCGATTTCCTTTCAGGGAGGATAATCCGGAAATGCTTTTGTTTACTTTATTGAGAATAGATTCAAAGCACTCGACGTCACTTTAGCTTCACGTCTTCGTTAGCTAGCACCCGAAGACATGTGTCCTTCTCCCACCGCCTGTTCTCACTAGAACCAAACTCGATGTATATAACTCTCAATTTAGCTAGTTTGGGCAGCAGAGGTTCGTCCCTGCATCTCCTGGCTTTAGAAATCTGTCCCCGTTGATGTTTGCTAACAGCAAAGCCCTTCTCTAGGTCAAGCCGTTTAGACCACCAGACTGTGCGGGATGAATTTCTGTGGGCGAATCACCGCCGCGAGAGAGCAGATTATTAAAGTCTAGACACGCGGAGGTCTGCTCCATCCATCACATTACAAAAGCTGCCGATAACGGAGACGGAGACGGAGCGGAGACGCCCCAACGCAGTTTGTCTCACTTTGTATATTTGACGTGTAGTCTACCCTCCGTAAAGTCTGACACGGAGTCATAGCGCCCGTCAAGTGAGTGATGAAGATGTATCATGTTGATGATGCCGGTTAGACGCACAGTTCCTTCCTTTTTAAAGCTGTATCAAATGTTTTATCACATGTGGTTAACATTTAATTTAAGAGCGTTTAGTTGCAACTACGTAGACGTAGAAATGTATCGCCTCCTCTTTGGAACAGTGGCTTTACGTGACGGACCGATGACAGATCTGTGGAGCTCTGTGGAGACTGTTGGTACCCCCGCGTTTCGGGGCCTTTCGTGACATATTTCGACGGGATATTTCGCTCCGCGAGTCGGTGTTACGGCGAGACGCATCCTTCCTACGAGTTTAAATCAAATGCACAAACAAAGCAAATGAACAAAAAAAACAAGGAAACGGAAAAAGACAGATGAAAGGATCTTAGAGGTATAAGAAAGCAGAGGAAAACATATTGACAGAGGTTTGAATGACGACAGTATAGAGTTAAAAGATGCTTCAAAATCGACTTGAGGACGGGAGGAAAAGAGGGTTAAAAGAGAGCTGGAGGATGAGTAAAGAAGAAATGAGGAGGAGGAGGAGCAGGAAGAG
>NW_027176361.1:3315482-3327982 GCF_023349555.1 Cebidichthys violaceus
ACTTAGCTCTGATACGGGACTCATTAAAGCCGCTAATGAATCCCTTCTGACCCGACGCTGATTTGATTTCGACACACGAGAGATTTGGGGGACAAAAAAAAAAAAAAGTTCTTGGAAAAGAAAAGAAAAAATGAGAGAGAGAGAGAGAGACACACACACACACACACACACAGAGAGAGAGAGAGTGAGAAAGAGAAAGAGAGAGAGAGAGAAAGAGAAAGAGAGAGGAACAGCATGTTTCTGCTCATTAAAGACAGAATGATATGCCGACTGGCAGAAAACACACACACACTTTAATTAGCCTCGACAGATGAGACACTAAAAGTCGTTCGATGATGGTGTGTAGACAGCAGACACACACACACACACACACACACACATATACACACACGCATACATACATACACACATGCGTCCTGTTTTTACCTCCCCATGATGTGACTGTAGTTGTGTGTGTGTATTCAAACTTGTTTCGTGCTCTAAATTAGCATTCAAGCATTATAGCCATTATAGCCAAACAGCCATTATCTTTTGTGTGTGTGTGTGTGTGTGTGTGTGTGTGTGTGTGTGTGTGCGCCGATCAGACAGGTTCTTCCAGTTCTATTTATAGCTTCAAGGAAATAGACTTGTGCTCACATGAGCACACAGACACGCCACTCTTCCCGTGTGTGTGTGTGTGTGTGTGTGTGTGTGTGTGTGTGTGTGTATATTTTGCATTCTCCGGAGTCCGGCCTTATCTCCAGTGTGTGTGTGTGTGTGTGTGTGTGTGTGTGTGTGTGTGTGTGTGTGTGTGTGTGTGTGTGTGTGAGAGAGACAGACAGAAACACACACACTCCCACAAAAGAGGCGTGCTCTGCAGCACACCTGAGGGGGCGTGGCTACCTGGCAAGGGAAGTTTGAGAGGGAGGAAGTGTGATCGTATTGTCCCAGGAGCTGCTGCTGTGGAAGGAGAGTCACCGCCGAGTCGTGGAGCGACAAAGAGACGGCTAAAGGGGAACGCTGTGTAGAAACAGCAGAAACAGGTAGAAATCATCTTTGAGAAGAAGAGGAGGAGGAAGAAGAAGAAGATGATGGGAGGAGGACAATCTGAATAGCAACACAAAAAAAGGGATAAAAAGTAGAGAGAGCAACTTCCTCTCTGCCGTTACCCTCTTCAGAGTCGGCGCTCTAAAAGGCCCCGGGCTGCGAGGGCGTCCCGATGCTGGGCTTGTGTCGGCCCAGCGGCTGCTGCTTGGCGCCCCTGTTGTTCGGCTACGAGGGAGGAGGGCAGGGCGACGACGACCGGCTCAGCCACGAGGACCAGCTGCAGTCCAGTCACGTCGACAAGTCGCAGGGGAGTCGCCTGGTGGTTGAGGTCAGTGTGTGAGGGACGGAAAGTGGAACCCCCAAAGACACCCCCCCCCCCCATCTCCATCCCCCCCGAGAGCCCATCAGGACGTCCTGGATTGATATTCTGATCGTGTTTTAAAGGTCCTGTTGTCTGGTTGATTGTGGTTTAATTCTGACTTTTAGGGAAGCACAGGAGTGATTTTGTGTTGGTCTTCTACTGGTAAAATTCTGCATTTTTGGCATTTTATTTGCTGCTGGAGATGAATGAACTCATGTGAGAAGAAGAACTTGTTTTAAAGTTCTCATACTCCATCTACAACAGTCATCTAGCAAACCCTTTGTTCCTACTAAAGACATTAATCTTCACAAACGTGAGTCATGTAAAAAACAAAAGGCCCAGTAATTTCCTTCCTTGTTTTTTGGCAAACATTACAGTCAAACACGTCGTGGGTTTCTCTTCTTCTTTGTGGCTCATTTATGAGCTTTTTCAAGGTGCGACTATAAGGGATTCAGAGCGATATTATAGAAACATTCAACTTTTATGGAAGCAAAGAACCATAACGGTGTCCAGGTCGCTCTGAGCGTTTGTTGATCGGCTACTGCAGGACAGCGTATGTGATTTGGAGGGACGGGGGGAGACAGGTGCACTCACATGTGTTTTATTTGTGTGTGTGTGTGTGTGTGTGTGTGTGTGTGTGTGTGTGTGTGTGTGTGTGTGTGTGTGTGTGTGCGCTCGGTTAGTTAAAAAAAAGGGGTTGAATCAGTCAGATTTGTGTGTGTGTGTGAGTGCACTTCAGAGCTCTGTTTGACTGCGTCTGTGCATTTTGCAGATGAATAATTTTGTGTGTTAATCCACTTCACAGCTCTTCCGTGTGTGTGTGTGTGTGTGTGTGTGTGTGTGTGTGTGTGTGTGTGTGTGTGTGTGTGTGTGTGTGTGCGCACCAGGTCTACTGGGACTGATTGTTGTGATGTAATTAGTCCTGCTCTAATGAATACACTGATCCGTCTGACAACATCTCTCAGAGGAAGAGGAAGAGGAGGGTGTGAGCTACAGTATGACCGCGAGCTGGTGCAGAACTTGACCTTTTGCGTACACTACGCGTTGTGTGTATGCAGGCGTATGCACAAGTACACGTGTTTGTTTGTTTTGCTCTGCTGATAGGCCGCTCTGCAGTGGCCAATCCGAAGGAAGCCTCGGTCCTTATTCAATCAGGCGACTTTGATTATTATGTGTTTGTGTTCCGGTAAGCCAATCGCACGGACCAATCGGCGTCCTGTGAGGAGCTACTGGCAGCTAGGGGGCAGGATTTCAGCGTTGTTTACCCTCCTTGGTTTTTCGACGATTACCCGCCCCTCTAGTGTCTATGCTCATCTATAATATACTCACAGTACACTTAATATAAACTTTGCCTCTCTAAACTTACCGCGTTAATCCTCGCTGGTTGCCATCTTGGTGGTGCCCAGATCAGATTTAACGCTTCCTCTGTTTCTAATATTTAGGCTACCCACATGATTTAAATGGTGCGAACAAAATAGTAGACAATATTTGATATTTTCACAGGAATGTGAGCTTGCCTGGCCAGATGTTGGGAGGGGGGGGGATTAGCGCCACACTTAAAATGCATCTTTGAGTTTCACACCTACATTGCAAAATCCTGAGTTGGCTCTATTGTGCAGTACTGTACGTCCTTCAGCTTATATCAGTGGTTGCTATGTCATTACCCGCTTTTGTCAAACAAAACCACTCTGATTAACTTCTTGACTGACGGCTCGTGTGGGTGTTCCTTTGGCAACCGCGGATAAGCCAGATTGGTGTTGCACCTCGCCGTTATCTCAGTTAAGATATCTTCCGTCAAAAGAGACCTTTACACCTTTTCTTGGTTGTGTGTTTTCTTATTTCTTCCTCCTCAAGGCATCGCCTCGTTCTTTTGTTTCATTCTCTTTCATGTCGACCTTCTTTCTTTGCTCCTCGCCGTTGTTTCTGTTTCCTATCTCTCCCTAATGATCCGTACCATCGGGCCATCCATCACGGTTTCCACCATCGTTCCTTCCCTTCCTCTTCCTGTGTCTTTCTCTGCAGCGGTGTGACAATATGACTTTTTTTTTTTTTTTCTCTCTCTCTCTCCCTCGGGGTACAAAAACACATTTATTGTAAGAAAGAAACATGCACAGCGGGAGCACAAGGAGCTGTGTAGAGTCATTACAAGCTGGGATGTCACATGGACACTCGTACGCAGGGATGCTGCTGAGAAATGATAGCGCTGGAGCGACGGTTTAGATTTGATCACTGGTTTCTGAAGTGCTTCTGACTTGTGTTACGCCCTCTGTTCAGACAGCCAAGGCCATTACTGCAAAGACAGACAGGCAGAGAAAGTGAGGCAGAAAGATGGAGAGAAAATCAGAAAGATAGAGGAGTGGCATTGAGATGGAAATAGAAATGAGATGGGGCGAAAACTGTGGCTAAAAGAGAGATGGAGGGGAAAAGATAGATAAGTGAGGAGAAGATAAAGGTGCAGCGATATAAAGATGAGGGGAGATTGTTAACGAAGGAAGGAAAACCTCTAATTGCAACAACAGCAAGGCCACTCATTCAAGATAATAACTGGCCCAAACGCTCAATTAGCCAGCTAGCTAACTACTGTTGGAAGATACAGTAATGTACGAGATGCTAACAATGCAGCTTACAAGCTAACAGACAAGATGATATACAAGAAACGGATAAACTAAGCACAATGTAGGCACATTAGCCACTGTGCTAGTTAGCAATTAGCTAATGTGCTAGCCATTTTGCTAGCTAGGAACTAGCGAGAAACAAGGCAACGTATTTATCTATTTGATATCTTAATACGATGCTTGGGTTCCATCTTGAGACCAAAACAATACACTCTAATACCTTACTGTAGTTTGGGGGAATATAAACATGTTTTTGGTGTCATTGAACACTCAATCCATTGGTGTTAAATAAATAGATAAAATACTAGTCTCACATTATGAAAGTCTCATGATTTAGTCGACAAAACTACAAATTTAACACACTTTTTTGACACTTCTTGGTCCTCTGGTGTTGAGATTAGCAACAAGCTAGTGCTCAACACACTCTGGTCCATTTAGTTTGATGGATTTGGCCAAACCCAGTGATGCTTTATTGCAACGCCAACTAAGGCCCCCTTTACCCTTTTCATTTCAAGTATCTGGATAAAACCCCGATGTGAATGAAGCATGATTTCATTATGACATTGTGTGTTTTGATTCGTCACACACACACACACACACACACACACACACACACGCACACACACACACACACACACTTTTACTTTCTTTTTGAAGTTCACACACTTTTCTTTTGTCCAAGCTGTCAGCTTGTGGCTTGCTAGAACTCTGGTTGATCGCGTTAGATAAACAACATACAGTGTTTTCAGTCTTTTGTCATTGCCTGTGCTGTCTTTTCTTTTTTTTTTTTGTTATTATGGTGCAATTTTCGCAATCTGCTCCTGATTTGGGGATAACAAAATCAATATCCGTCCCTCCATCTCTCCCCACGCTCCTTTTAGCACTTTGCCGTCACTTCATTCTACGGTCGCAAAAATTCTGTTCACACGTCACTAAAAGCCTCACCCTTGTGCTTCTTAACACTTTCGATGTTTATGACAAAACAGCCAAGAAAACGGTTAAATTACTTACATTTTATTATCATTTCTCAGGATTATGTTTTGTTGCAACCACAACACCAAGGAGCTAAAGCAAATAAAAGGAACTAAAAATGTCGCTCCTCAAACATTTCCAGTTAATCCACTCCAGCGTTATCGTGATGTACGTGTGAAAGCTGCCGCTGCGACTCGTGCAGGAATGTTGGGAGCCATCGGTGACGTGATCAGAGTTTAAAGAGTGCATCTTGTGTTCATGTGCGTGATATTCTCTGGGTATCCTCTTGATGGAGAGATGAGGATCTCCATGGCGACAACCCCCCCCCCCCCCTCCATCCATCCATCCCCGATGTCCTATCTCAGAATTGATTACCCATGGTGCATTCTGTCCTCTCTGGGCATGTACTCATAAATAGCAAGAGAGAGAAATAACGAGTGCGTGATGAGCAGGGAGCAACATGAAACCCGTGGAATCAAATCATTGCGTTATGGCCGTGTAAATAATTCTCATGCAGAGACGCGCATGACTGCACCTCCTACCTGCTGCATCACTTCATCACTGTTGCTCCTATAATGGACAATATTAACTACATGTAGCTTCCTCCTTTTCTTACTCAACGGATAAGAGCAACAGAAAGACTTCACCGCATCTGATCTTGAAGATCAGGAAACGGCACAATAAACAATGCAGGAATGGTCCTTTTAGATAAACGTTGCCCGTCTTATCAGATTCAGTCAACTCCTCTCAAAACAAACAAGCCATCTTAGTGACACTATCCAAACTGATCTCCTTCTGTTCTACGCGGGAACTCTGTGAAGAGCGGCTGTCACTTGAGTTGCTCAGAAGGATCTGGATGCACTAACATCTGTTTTCCTTCTCTCTCTCGCCACAGAAAAGCGTGAAAGAGGGGATCCTGTTAAAGCAGACCAGCTCCTTCCAGAGATGGAAGAGGAGGTACTTCAAACTCAGAGGGAGGACCCTCTACTACGCCAAAGACTGCAAGGTCAGCAATGTCATCTGAGCTGCTACGCACATTAATTAACGAATATGTCGAGGAAATTATCTTCCTTTTTTTGACGCAATTCAAATAAATTTCTCGTTTCCACTTGATCTTTATGGCACAGTGCTTCTGTTGGTTAGATACATATCTCTATAGAATGTTTTACATTACTGATTGTTTTTTCTTTTCCTCCCATCAGTCTCTGATTTTTGATGAAGTGGACCTATCGGACGCGAGCGTGGCCGAGACCAGCACCAAGAACATCAACAACAGCTTCACGGTAAGCAACGAGACTGCTCTGTACATTTCTAAAATGTGGACAAAATGTAAAACATACGGACATATCTCAACAACTGTTAGAGAGATTTCTAAGAAATCTGGTACAGATGTTCATGGTGCTCTGAGGATGAACCCTACTGACTTTGGTGATCCTCTGACTTTTCCCTGAAGCGCAACCACAAGGTTCATATTTGTGGTTTTGACTGAAATATCTCAACTATTGGACAGATTGCTATGTAATTTGGTTCAGACGTTCATGGTCCCCCGAGGATGAACCCTACTGACTTTGGGGATCCTCTGACTTGTCCCTGTAGCGCCACCCCAAGGTTCACATTTGTGATTCAGACTGAAATATCTCAACAACCATTACACAGATCGCTATGAAATCTGGTTCTGACGTTCATGGTGCCCTGAGGATGAACCCTACTGACTTTGGTGATCCTCTGACTTTTCCCTGTAGCGCCACCCCGGGGTTCACATTTGTGGTTTTGAGTGAAATATCTCAACAACTATTAGACAGATTTCTATGAAATCTTGTTCAGATGTTCATGGTGCCCTGAGGATGAACCCTACTGACTTTGGGGATCCTC
The DNA here is from genome assembly GCF_023349555.1 of Cebidichthys violaceus. Lineage (NCBI taxonomy): Eukaryota > Metazoa > Chordata > Actinopteri > Perciformes > Stichaeidae > Cebidichthys > Cebidichthys violaceus. The sequence goes on from NW_027176361.1 coordinate 3,322,329, forward strand.
TGACTTTTCCCTGTAGCGCCAGGAGGTTCACATTTATGGTTTTGAGTGTGTCTCAATAACCATTGATGGTTATCTTTCCCTTAAGGAAGAAGTGTAATAACTTCATATGTCCGTGACATTTAATCCAGCGCCATTATTAGATCTAAAACGATGGTTTCTCCTGCTAAACCAATTATATTCCCATGTGCCTCAGATGCACTTTGTGTTAAGTGCTGATTCGCAAACGTTGCCCAGGAAACACACACAAGCTTTGCGGCCCCCGGAGGCGCGTTCATGTGTTTCAGGGAAGAATAAATAGTTTGTAACGCAACTCGACACATCACAGGTTCACTCATTGGGCTGCTGGTATTTTTCTGGCTGCAATTGAGCTGCTAAAGGTTAAACGATTCCCAAATTGTCGCGAACGGAATCAAACAGCAGCAGCTTTCCGTAGACACTGCAGGGCAACTCCGCCACAGGCCGCAGTCAGCATTGCTGCTCAACAACCTGCGTGTTAGCGTTGTCATTGTGAGTATGTAAGCATGCTGATGCAATGCTTTGAGCTGCATGCTCAGCACAGGTTGTTCTTTTCTTCTCTTCCTCAGGTGATCACTCCATTTCGCAAACTAATGTTATGCGCCGAGAGCAGGAAGGAGATGGAGGACTGGATCGGCGCCCTCAAATCTGTCCAAAAATGGGAAACCTACGAGGTCAGCGTTGTGCCGTCCCTTCATATCTGCACGTTGTTATTCATTCAGCAGGCGGACACAATATCGAAATGAGTTCAATTGATGATAAACACTTAGATAGAAAGAATAGGCGTCACTCGCTTCGTAATTCTTCTCCCATCTGTTCTTCTTCTCAAAGTATCCACCTTTTCTGTTTTCTTGGAGGAAAAATCCCTCCTCCTCCTCCTCCTCCTCCTCCTCCTCCTCCTCCTCTCGTTTCTCTTATGTACTTTTCATTTCAGCTCTTTGCCAGCAGATTAATGTGGCTCATAAAATCAGCCCCTGTTCTTTAATAGGCTATAAAGAGAGCCGAGGACTGTGAGCCGCCGTCCCAGCTCAGCTGAAATTCACCCAGGTGTTCGGCTCTCAATGTTCCTGGCCTTTACACATTTAATCTAATGTCATTGTCATTTAGCCAGATATTCCTACTTTGCGAGTTTGTGAGGTCAGATTGTGGATAGCGTCTTCTCCAAACTCAGCCTTATTTGGGAGCTGACGTTTCGATTCCTCTAGAGTTATGAAAAAAATAGGATAAAAAGATGATTTTGTAGAGGAAGTTTAGCCCGTGTAGTCCAGCGTGACATCCTGCAGCATCTCTCCGTCCCTTCTGACGTCTTTCCTTTCCCCTCCCTCAGGCCAGCCAGTTCAACATGGAGCATTTCTCCGGGATGCACAACTGGTACGCCTGCTCGCACGCCAGACCGACCTTCTGCAACGTCTGCCGGGAGGCTCTGCCGGGCGTCACCTCCCACGGCCTCTCCTGCGAAGGTACACACACACACACACACACACACTCACACTCGAGGGCCATATTCTGAGCAGTAATCTGTAGTGTTGAACTGTTCTCTTATGTAAATGTCTTTACCGAGAGCCTTATCGGCGTAGAGAAGCATTCAGAGTGCGTGACGGTGGCAGTAAAGGAGTCGCTTTATGGCTTCTTATTGCAGGGCGAGGCGGGTTTCATCACCGGTTTGACATACTTGGAAACATTATGAACGCACACGCCACGTTTTTTATATACATCAAAGGTCACTTACCAGTGCACATTAGTTTGCTATGAATTAAAATGCTCTAGTTCATTTGTTTGTGATTTGAAATATTTCTGTAAAGCTCTTGAGGAAACCCTTTGACCGTCTTCGCGTTGCAGAGTTCAAAGAATGTGCGATAACTTTCCCAGCATTCGTACAAGTCCGTCTAACGTGACGTTCGTTGATCTGTCCTCCTTGCAGTGTGTAAGTTCAAGGCCCATAAGCGCTGTGCCGTTCGCTCCACCAACAACTGCAAATGGACCACGCTGGCCTCCATAGGAAATGACATCATTGAGGATGAGGAAGGGGTGAGTGAAAAAACGTGTCAACGGAAGCTGTTGTTGTGACTGTAGAGGGAGAAGCAGGCCCTTAACGTAGACCTAGCTCAGGAGCTCATGTTTCTCTGTATCTTTGCACGTTTCGTCCCAGGTGTTCATGCCCCACCAGTGGCTGGAGGGCAACCTGCCGGTCAGCGCCAAGTGCGTGGTGTGTGACAAGAACTGTGGCAGCGTGCGGCGGCTGCAGGACTGGCGCTGCCTCTGGTGCAAGGCCATCGTAAGTGGGATTCATTGTGGCTCCTGTCTTTTTTAAGGGAAACTTGTCAAATCAGTATTTATTCAGTTTAGATCTTACCCCGAAAATGTTTTTTACACACATCAACAGTCACATAAATGCACTGATATCCATGGTAATAGAGTCAGTATAATTATCTTTCTTGTGGGAGGAATAACAAAGTCTGCAATGAGCCAGAAATTTGAATCTCAATGTCCAAAATCGAAATCCAGCAGAAAAGTGAAATTGTCCTTTTTAAGACACCAACGGTAACAGAGATGCAACTTTATTCTGTCTCTTCTGTTCCACTTAGCAAAGGCTGAATTGCTCTCGAGTGTGTCGGGCAAAAGAGCGCGCATTAATAAGTCTAATCCTCACACACACACACACGCACACGGAAAAACAAAAGCACTTACACAAGTGAATCAGAGTGGTATTTGTAAAGGTTGCAGGACTGACATTTGGTGGGTTTCAGAGGGATGGAACGACCTTTCTGCTTCTACTGAAATGTAGAATTACTATGGAGACCGCTGACTCTGTGCGTGTGTGTGTGTGTGTGTGTGTGTGTGTGTGTGTGTGTGTGTGTGTGTGTGTGTGTAGGTCCACAACAGCTGTAAAGAACAAATGGGGAAGGTGTGTCCTTTGGGTCAATATCGAGTGTCAATCATCCCTCCCACTGCACTTAACAGCATCGACTCTGATGGTGAGACACCTCGTACACACACACACACACACACACACACACACACACACACACACACACACACTCATTTTGAACTGTGGTTACCAACATTTGGACTTGAATCTGAGAGCTAAAAATGTTTCCAATCACTGGATTTTAAAGGGCTGTCGCCTCTTCGTTGATTAACCAAATAATCGGTTGTTTTGGTCTCAGTAAACTACGTTTTCTTTATTCAACTATTCATTCTGTCATGCTGAATGACTTATTTCTAAGGAACTAATGAGTACGAGTGTTAGTTGAAGAACTTCTTCAGTTCGAGGACCTCTCTATTGCTTTATTCATTCCCTCTCAGGCTTCTGGAAGGCCACCTCAGCGTCGTGCTCCAGTCCTCTCCTGGTCCTGGTCAACTCCAAAAGTGGAGACAACCAGGGGGTGAAGTTCCTCCGCAAGTTCAAGCAGCTCCTCAACCCGGCTCAAGTCTTTGACCTGATGAATGGAGGACCAGAGCTCGGGTACTTGAGTTTTTTTTATCTGAACCCTTGTAGCACTTTAATAAATACAGAAACAATAAGCTCAGAAATATCTCATATGTACTTGTTATCAGGCTTTGTTGTTCCCGGTTGACAGCTTCACCAGTGGGAGTTTCTACTCGGTCACGACTTGTTTAATGTGTGCACTGATGCTGTAATTTCGCTGCCTTTTTTCATGACATCTACCTCTTAACATTTTGTGCTTTGCGTCCTCCTCTTCCTCTCTTCATCCTCCCCTTCCCATCCCACTCTATTCTCTCCCTCAGCCTGCGCCTTTTCCAGAAGTTTGTGACGTTTCGCATCCTGGTGTGCGGGGGAGACGGCAGCGTGGGCTGGGTGCTCTCAGAGCTGGATAAACTCAACCTCCACAAACAGGTGAGGAGGAGGAGGAGGAGGAGGAGGGGATGATGATATAATATTTAAGGTAACTGTGGAAAATGCTGATGGGCAAGAGAAAGCAGCTCTTGTAACTTGCTGCTGTCCTCACATCTGAAATGGAAGTAGAGTTTAAAATGTGGTGAGTAACTTTAATGAACAAGTAAAATTAGGAAATACATATAAAAAGGACTCAATAAATACAGAGTGTGAGGAAGGACAGGGGAGAGGAGGGCGGCGATGGGTCAAATTCCCAATGATACACCGATTAGCTCAACTGATTAGTTGACGTCATGGAATTAATCCAAATGAATGAAGGAAATGTCGGATAACATGGTTATTATTTTAAATTAGTGGATTAGTGGATGCATAAGTGCCATGTCAAATCAGTTTGAATACTTCCAGGTCATGTCAAATTAATCAGATTGAACTAATTAAATGTTAAATGGTCAGTCAGTGTGATGTTTCTCACATATTTACTGACTTGGTTCTACAATTATTATCTGACAATAATCTTTATTTTTAACATTTCACTGATTGGTAAGATTTTGACAAAAGTGAAATCATAATGTTTTTGTAAGTGAACTTAAAGCTTTGATTACTTATCTAACTAAGGTGTTGTATTTGTGTGTGCAACAAGTGTGCTCATGTTTACCAAGCCAAACAATTTGTGATGCAATATATCGACCGAGTAATGTTTGGTTGTACTGTAAAATGTTTGATTCAGATAAAAAAAGAAAGATTGATATTCAACACATGAATTGCATCTGTGCCGACAAATCTGCAGTTACACTTAAATAGACATGAATCTTTTGTCTTGTGCTGACTTTGATCAAAATTTGGATACAATCAACTTGTTTGCAGATGACATGTTGTCTTCTGTTACAGTGCCAGCTGGGCGTTCTGCCTCTGGGCACGGGCAACGACCTGGCTCGCGTTCTGGGCTGGGGAGGTCTCTGTGACGACGACGCTCAGCTGCTGCAGATCCTGGAGAAGCTGGAGAGAGCCACCACCAAGATGCTGGACCGGTAAGACCAGAGGGGGAGCTGTAGCGAAAACCTGGTTAACACTGCGTCTTCTCAGCAAGGTCTAACCGAGTTTGCCACATCCGTGTTTCTTTTGTTTTCCCTTGGAGGGCTTTCCTGTCATGTTTCAGGTGAACCAAGGACTGGATTGCTTTAAGCTACAGTCTCTACATAACTGAATGGGCTCTCAACGGCAGGAGGCAGGAGCAAGAATTAGTCACAGCAATAAAGATAATTAGCTTAAAGTACCGCAGGCTATTTATACCTCTGGGAAAGATTCATAGACACCTTTAACAAATACTTATCATGCCTCAATGTTGAACATGAAGAAGCATTAGTGCATGATTGGCTTCTGATGGTTGAAAACAAACTTATAAATCAACCAAAAATTACACATAGCATATATCAGGGATGCCCCAATGACGTGTCACTCTGTTGGATTTGTTGGAACTCCAAAAAACACTCCATACACTTCTTCAGACATGTTCCAGAGTGATGCTTCTTTTACCTCACAAACCTGTCTTTGGCGGAGCACCAGGGACTCACTGCTCCCTGCCAAGAAATAGTCCCTCCACTTCTGTTTTTGCGCGGATTTTGCATATGACATGTAGCATGTTAATTGGTTAGCTTTAGAGGATGCTGGGAGGCACATTTTGTTAGCTTTGGACAGAGCCGGTCTAGCATTTCCTGTCCCTGGCTATAGTTTAATTATCACCGTACAGACTTGAGAGTGGAATTAGCATTTCCCGAAATGG
>NW_027176361.1:3337982-3364419 GCF_023349555.1 Cebidichthys violaceus
GGTTCCCATAAGTTAATCAGTTTGTGCAAATTGCAAATAAACAAACGTAATGACAATATTTTACGGTACACACACATCAAAGCAAGCTTCTCAGCAAACCTTTCTGTCTGATGATCTGCTTCTGTGTTTCTGTGTTATGAAGATAAAAAGGGTCGGGGGGGGATTGTGCTCTACATTTGGGATTTGTTTATCCCACTGCAATCAGCTGACTTTATTTGCTGCGTTTCTCTCCGTTGCACCGATGAGCCATTTCATCTCTCTTTTTCACACTTCTGAAGCGTTCGGTTACCTCTGAGGTCTCCTCTGCGCGTCTCAGTTTGTCCGATTTATTATCATCTTCTCTGTCGTCTTTCGCTCAAACTAAATTCCCCCTTTCAAGATGATTAATATGTTAATTACATATCTCCGAAGCTGAGATACAGTCATAATTTGAAACGGAAAATGTGAGGAGTGTTTGAGGAGTCCAAGTGGAGATGTGCTCGGTAATTCTGACGTTCATCAAACAGAGATGTGATTAACTGAAACAAATCTTGAATCCAAACATCTACAAATTGAACTGAAATGGGGAGAGAGTGAAGTATCACAAATATACCCCCAAAGATATGTTAAACAAAGAAAGAAACCAAGCTTTTGCTGAGACAACGTGTTGGAATAATCATTGAGCCTCCTCAGCTTGTTAGAATAATAATTGCAGCTCTTTCAAGTCTGTGCTTCCCACACCTGTCTCATCACTTCCCGCAGGATCCGCGAGGCGGCCAAGACCCACAAGCTGGTAGAGCAAGAACTGGCCCACGCCGTCAACGCCACCGCCCTGGTGCTCACGGAGGCCAAACTGTCCACCCCGGAGGTAAGAAGACGCGTTCACATCTTCGGCTATACGCTCGGGGTTCTCGTGTCAGTTCGCGGGCAAGTGACATCACTTCAGGGACTTTTCCCTTCCATGTTACGAGAGGCCCACATTGTTCAACATTAAATTAACGAGACGTCAGATGTAATACGATAATTATGAGAGACCAAACGGGGCAGAGTCACGCGTCACGGGACTGGTTCTGCAGCTTTGAAAGACAAATATTGAGAGGTGAGAGGTGACATCATAAAACAGCAGATAAAAAAAGAAGAATGAGCTCAATCTGAAACATTTATTGGATCTTTTCACAGTTTTATTGTTGTATATGTTCCCTGTTTTTATTAATTCATAAAAATGTCTGATACTCGTATACTTTGAACACTGTAATGTTCAATCAAACATCTTTTTTTATGCCTCCAGGAAGGCCTGGAAGAATATTTATTTTCGAATTTGTCACAAACGTCCAACCTGGACTCAACGATGAACTGATTTATATTTTTTTAATTTTTTTTAACATAACTCTGAAAATGACAATTTTACACAAATGTCTGAAAGGATAAAATGATGATGTAAACATCCTGAGGAGTTGGCGGAGACGTACACCTGCGACGAATGTCAAAAAGCAAAGATGGAACACTAAAACATACCAGTTCTGTTGCACACTACTACAATAAATACAGCCGTAGAAAGAGAAGCACAATAAGCTACTTGTTTAAATCGACATGTGTGTGTGTGTGTGTGTATAATCTGTATCCTTAGCTTCAGGCTGTATTTTGCACATTTTATTGTCGGACATCTTTTGACGATGAAGTGATTCATTTTTATGTTCAGTGTCTGAGTCGCAGCACGGCCGTGGAAATCGTCAACAGCAGTAAAGTCCTCCAGGCCGAGACCAGGATGCTGCTTGATGGAAAACTACTGGTACAGTTCTTCAGTTTCATCCACGCCTGTTGTTGTTCTTTGTTCCACTCGCCTATTGTCTTCCTCTCCACTGTCTCTCTGCCTGAAAGCCAGTCAGGCTCACATTTCAGTTTACATCGTCCGTCTATTGTCTTTGCTCGCTTTGTGTTTGCTATAGCTTTATTTACCTTGTTAAGGAGACTTATCACCGCTCACAATAACCCGTTTGTGCAGAAGAGCAAACATAACTAGAGAAGGTCATTTCTGAAGAGCAAATGCTGCATGTTGAAAAGCTGAATAATACCTAATAATGTATGAAAGATATGGAACATGAAGGTTTGAATGGATTGGTAGGTAAGAGTTGAAAATGCGTGAAAAAGCAGCCGAAGTTGCTTTTTCACGCATTTTACTCTTACCTACCAATCCATTCAAACCTTAAAATGTTCCATATCTTTCATAAAGTAAGGATTTAAAAGTGAGCTTAAGTGTATTGAGAGGGAGTTGAGGTTCCCTTCAAGGTCCATCCCTAGTTTCTTGTTAAGAAACTATGATTGTAAGGGGCTTTTATTTTGAAAAACAAGCTCTTGAGACGGAGCGATAGAAACCGTATTCCTCACTTTTGAAACGTTTACAACGCTCCACTGATTTGTTTGTTTTCCTAAACTTTCTTGCGATGAGAGATACGATTAAATTAAACTGACGGTTAGACACGCATAAATAAAGCCCCAATAGACTTATTTGCATAATATGCAAATTAGTTAAAAAGAATCTGCGACGTGCTCTCACTGTTGACAGAATTATAGGTTGACAGATGTTTGCAAATCTGTGAATTAGCATAATATTCGCAGGTTGTCAAAATGTACATCGTCTTCAGATGGTAGCAGAACAGAGCAGATGTTAGCATTTAGCATTTTCACATTCACAGATGGAAGGTGTTGCTATTGTACGTTTGCATCCATCCATTTATACCACGTATATATATGACCAGGAATGGATTCATTTCACTTTCTCCTCGTCCTCCACAGTCGGACTCTCCGGAGGAGGAGGAACTTCGGACGACCCTGAACAGCCTCAGCGCCGAGCTCCACAAGCTGGACGACATCCACTGGATCTGTCCGCTCATGCAGTGCTCCGAGGAGGTGAGGGGGGGGACCACAGTGTGTCCAACAACCAGCCATGCTGTCGCTCAGCTCCTAACCAGCTGTCTTTTCTCACTGCCCGTCTCAACATGTGGAATATCTCTTTTATTGCTTTTGTGTGCGTTGTTCTTTCTTTTAGGACTCGGTGAGGGTCAACAGTAAGAGCTGCAGCAGTATGAAGCTGAAGATCATCCCCAAGGTGAAGAAGGAGAGAGAGAAGCTCCACAAGCAGAAGTCTAACAGCTCTCTCTCAGGTAAGAGATCCGGACAGAGTCCCACGACGTCAGATATTCCTCACGAGAAGCGTCTTAAAGCTGCATTCTCTCTAGTGTCCAGCAGGGGGCGACTCCTCTGGTTGTATAGAAGTCTAGTCTAAAATGACTCTACTTCTCTCTTGATTTATTCCCTCAGTAAACATTGTAAACATGAGTTTATGGTCTCAATCTCTAGTTTACAGTCTTCTTCAATACAGCATGATGTTCATTTAGTACATTATGGTCCATTTAGAGTCAAACAGACCATAAAGCAGGGGATGATCTAGGGGCGGGGCTACACAGTGATTGACAGGTCTCTACCATATGTATCCTTGTTTTTAACGCTATAATCTAAAACTAAACAACTTGAATACATTTGCAGCATCTCTATCGTCTTTTTTGGGGCATATTGGTTCATATTTATTTATTTATTTATTTATTTATTGTAAACAAACCAAGAGGTCCAGAAATTGTCATTTTCATTTAGTTTGTCTCTCTCTCTCACGCAGGAAATTGGGAAATCAAAGGTGGGGCTGGTGAGGCAGATTCCTCGGGCAATTGAAGTCCTGCATGAGGTGCTTAATACTGCCCCCCCCCTCCTCCCCTCCCCTCCCCCAGACAACCAGGGCTGAGGAGCGCCCCTCCTGTTCTCCTCCCCCTCTAACCGCAATACCTAGTGGCCTGACAGCGGTGTGAGGAAGAAACGGAAAGCCATCTTCCCAACGTTTATGCTACTTCCTCCCTGCTACTTCTATCCCTCCGTTTTGCAGGGAGGATTCTCGTTTCTTCTATTATCTTCTTTTTTTGCGTTTTTCGGAGGGAGGAACCTGGCTTTGCGCCGCTTCACCATTGGCGTCCTGCTTTTGGTTCCGTTTACCTGCTTGAGTTCGGAAGCTGCCGTGGCCGGCAGCGAGTCAAACAAAGGGAGGCGTGGAACAAAAGGGTTCTCACAGACAGTTTTTGTTTGGGTTTTTTTGGACGTAGAAATGTGTTTATGTGGTGCTCTCCTTGCATGTCGAGTGCAGCCATCTTAAGTTGTTACGATGTTTGAATTCTTTTCTCTCTAACTTAAATCGTTTTATTTCTGAACTTACGCCTTTAGACTTTCAAAGAGTATTTATTTCTTGTTGCTACTGCCATGAGAACTGAAACGGCAACAAAATGAACAAACTGAAACATCTCAACCTTATCCTCTACTGACCTGAGGAATATCTTAAATGTTGCAAAAAAAAAAAAATCGTACTGAAGAATGTACTCGTGTGGACTTGTATTAACCTGTGAATAATGTTAAATCATATAAGGTTTCACAAAGGTTCTGCTGTTGTGGTTCTAAAGTGGTTCTTAATTGGCGTGTGTGATCTGAGGCTTTTTACGACGAGTCACTTCATCTGGAATTCAGCCCGACGAAAAAGGATTGTGGGATTTTAAAGTACGGTACGCCGCTCGGTTATTTTCAAGGTCTAAAATGTGACTCGTGAGTCGAGGTTTCAGGAACCATTTTAGAGGTCCGGCACCAGATGAAATGACTCGGCAACTTTTGTTTTACTCTGCCAGTGTATTGTGAAGATGTTTTACAGAAGGAGGAAGCATCAAACGCACATCAACACAACATTGCAGCTACTCAGTATATTACTCCTACTTTGCCATACTCCTGATTGTATATGTAATATAAGAGTACGAGTCAGTGGATATTTGATTTTTGCCTTGTCTGTGGTTAAAAGCTTTTATTATTATTACAAATATATTATATATTTTTTGGTATATCTTATTTTCCCAACAGTAATGTGTGAAGCTGTCCCGGCTTTGCTGCTTCCCCCTTTGACGAACTCCTTTGCCGCTGCACGTACAGTCGAAGCCAGCCGACGCTGTCCGTCGTGTCCCTGCATGCGTTCTCAGCCTTCTTTCGGCCTCGCAGCGTCGGCCGGACGTCGCCTCAAAATAGTGACTTTAGCTCGTCCGCGCCGACCGGCAGCGTTTGTGGCTATTGTTTGGTTTTAACCTGCTTGACCCATCAGATGGTGTGGGTTTCTTATTTAACTGGTAAAAGTCTGCCAATACTTCACTGTGTTGTCCAGACTTCAAGACAGTGATTTGATTCACACCCACAGGTTATAACAAAAACTAACATTTCATATTTCTCCAGTGCGTGAAGTTGGCTTCATCTGCTGCTGTTCGGAAATGGCAAAAAAAATATTGGCGTTTACGAGGCAACTTACTATTCAGGTTTTACAGTAATGTTCTTTAAAGGAATGGTCAGACATTTGCTTACTTTTTTCACCTCTGCGCAGTCAGTAAAGAGACTCCTAGACCAGCTTAAAAAAAAATACAAAACAAGAATTGGACTTGCAGCAAATCCTCTATTAGCAACAGTTAGGCTATATTTTATTAAAATGTGCACATGCATTATGAAGATTTAGTAGGCTAAACATGTCATGAAGCTAACTCCCTACTGATTGGAAAGAGATGAATGTTTTCACGTAGTTCTACTGCAACATGCTCTATAACGCAACGCAGATTCCTTAAATTGTCAGTGTATTACTAGTGAGGTTTTAACTCCTGGACGTAGTGAAGACAAACCGTTCACGAGTCAAAGGTGTCCCATAGATCAGGGTTAAATGCACCACAACAAAGTATGTATTTTCATGCAACTCCACCACTATAATAAAAAAAGAAGGGACAAAACATTAAGACACTTGAACTCGTCAGAGACAAAGTTCCGTTTCTCAAGCTTTAACTTCCACAAACGAGGCTGCAGTCCGCTAAAGGACACATTCTGTGCTTTCCCCCCCGGGTTAGTTCTTGATTTTCCCAGTCGTGAACACGTTAATTGAACTAACCCCAAACTAACTATTGATAGGGCAGAGTTACTGTGAGGCGTCGTAGATGTTCAGCTCTGGTAGGAGTGTGCTACTGTATCCATAGTGTGCCGGCTATACGCTCTACATCTTAGAGGCTTTAGTAGTGTTGTGCCAAGTTTGTACTGAGTTCAGTGAGACATACAAGGAGTGTGTGTGTGTGTGTGTGTGTGTGTGTGTGTGTGTGTGTGTGTGTGTGTGTGTGTGTGTGTGAGAGAGAGAGAGAGAGAGAGCTTCAGATGCGAAAGTTGTTGTATGTCATACATTTCAAAGTTTACTGTATCTTGCCTTGCACTTTACAAAGAAGCAAACTTAACGGGGGGGGGGGGGAGACATTTGTGTGCACGGGTGCGTACGTGTGTTTAAGACTTTTGAGTGTTTACAAGTGTTTTTTTTATTGATAACAAAAATCTTTTATTTATGATAAATGTATGCAGACAAAAAGTGTGTAGATAAAATGTAATATCTAACCAAATGTAAAAGAATGATAAATATATATATATATAGAGATGTATACAAAAATTGTTTATTACATCGGTGGTTGTACAATTACTCCCACAGCAGCTTGAGATCTTGATGTTCTTTCATGTGATTACGTCATTCCACTGCCACAGCAACGTCTTTCTAACAATGCACCGATCGGTACAGAGATGGTACGCTAAACATTTTAAATACGTGTATATAATACATATATATATGTATTATATATACATATATATATATATATATATATATATATATATATATATATATATAAAAGGTTATTTTAAGTCAAATTTACTTTAGTTCTCTAGTGTTGTTACAGACTACTAATGAATCGTTTACATAAACAAGAGATGTCATATTTAACCAACATTTGGGTGAACTTTTTGTGAATAATTTATAAATTCTATTAAGATTATCTATTGAGGAAGTCTACTTTTATGCGTTAATTAGCATCTGTTGTGCTGAAAACAATGTTTTAGTTTGGGGAGTACACATTTGTGGAAGCCATAGTTGTCTGTTCCAAGGATTGTTTGTTTGTTTTTTTTGTTAATTTTTTTACGTGTAATTTTTTTTTCATGCAGCAAAAAAAAGACATTTTTGACTGAAACTCTTCCAGTGAGTTACACGGAGCTGAACCCACAGATTGCAAACACCCCCCACCTTGTTTGTGCAACAGTATTCCATAGAGTTGTGAACGCACCCCCCGGCTGATCTGAACAGCCTACATATTGATCTATTGAGACTGTGTGCGCAACGCTGGAAGCCAGACTTGATGTTGCACGACCATGTACGTTGCGAGGTGTTTTATTGTGTTATCGTGTGCAGTGTGTAACAAAGACAAAGTCAGCGCAACGCTTTGGAGATTAAATGAATTATTGAAGTGTGACGGCAGTGTTCTTTGTTGTTAATGTGTGGATTATTTAACTTTAAAAGAAAAAAAAAAGGTATAGCCACAACGTTCTTTAGTTTAACGGAATTACCTTCAAGGCAAGTTTACCCGGACACGGAACAAATATTTGAAGTAAGTAAAGTAATTCCTAAGTCACTGTTGATCTGTACATTTACCTGCACTTCAGTTTTTGTTTGTCTTTCAGGTGGAGAGAAAAGGCCTCAGTATGCTTCAAACACACAACGTGTCATCCGTCCATGTCTGAAGGTACTCAAAGTAAAATATATAATCTAGTATACAATACCTATAAACAGTCCAGACTGTATAAGCATAGCAATTAAGAGTGAGAGTAAAGGTATGGCTAAAAAAAGCATAATGCTTAAATGTCTGCTAATGTTATGTCCTTTATATACTGTCGGGGAATTCACAACAATGCTTCATAATCTATGAAATCATATCTTTCCACGAGGGTTTTAGTTTAAGAAGTAGGCAACACTTCAATCCTTCAGTTTATCAAATATATTCACATACAAAATCACTACAATTGGAGGTACATAGTTTTCACTGTACAGGAAAGACATGAACAATTGTAATCTGAAAAGTAATTTACTTAATTTATCAGACAAATGGAGAAGAGTAACAAACATAATTGCTTCTGAGGTATAACAAAGAAAATTTATTAAATATTAAATCAAGTACAATGTTGAAGTACTGAACTTAAGTATTGTACTTGAGTGAATGTACTTTTTTTGTTTGTGGTGGAATGTAACTACGTTGTGTAAGTACAAAGCGTCAAATAACTATAATCCAAAACTGTCAACCCATCAAGTAGAGTTTAATTACACTATAATTCGTTTGAAGCATACTGAGGTGGTAAAGACTACGATCTCAATATTTAGTTACATCACTTACTGTATCCTCCATCTGCAAACCCAACCTACACTGTGTTACTCACTGACCAGCTTTACTACGGGCGGAGAAAGATTGATAAAAAAAAGGCTTATGTTAATGAAACACATGAGTGGAAATACAATTTCAGCATGACTCATAAGCTGAAATTCAACTGTTTTGTTTAGAGAGGCAGCTGATAACACCAACGGATACTCAAGTGACTCAATAGACTTTTAAATAAAACAATCATTTAGATTTCTCTGCTTAAATGGCAGAGGACTTAATAGATATTATTATACGATTTATCTGTGTTGATTCTGCCTAACTTTAGAAAGACTCATGAAAAGACAGAAATTTAGATTTGGATTATTTGATTACCTATGAAACCTATGACATTGTTGACTTTTTTCGACATGCTATACTATGACTTTTTGTACTTTTTTCAAAATGCTATACTATGACTTTTTTCAAAATGCTATACTATGACTTTATTTTTTTCATCATGCTATACTGTGACTTTTTTGACTTTTTTCAACATGTTACGCTATGATTGTTTTGAATTTTTCAACATGCTATACTATGACTTTTTTGACTTTTTTCAACATGCTATACTATGCCTTTTTTACTTTTTTCAACATGCTATACTATAATTTTTTTTTACTTTTTTCAACATGCTATACTATAACTTTTTTACTTTTTTCAACATGCTGTACTATGACTGTTTTGACTTTTTTCAACATGCAATACTATGACTGTTATTTACTTTTTTCGACATGCTATTCAATGACTTTTTTTTTAACTTTTTTCAACATGCTATACTATTACTTTTTTTTACCTTTTTCAACATGTTGTACTATGACTTTTATTTACTTTTTTCAACATGCTATACTATGACTTTTTTGACTTTTTTCTACATGCTATACTATGACTTTTTTACTTTTTAAACATGCTATACTATGACTTTTCTTTTACTTTTTTCAACATGTTGGACTATGACTGTTTTGACTTTTTTCGACATGCTATACTAAGTTTTTTTTTACTTTTTTCGACGGGATAATATGACTGTTTTCAACATAATATACTATGACCGTTTTTCACTTTTTTCGACGGGCTATACTATGACCATTTTTGACTTTTTTCGACATGCTATACTATGACCATTTTTCACTTTTTTCGACAGGCTTTACTATGACTGTTTTCGACAGGCTATACTATGACTGTTTTCAACATAATATACTATGACTGTTTTTTGACTTTTTTCGACATGCTATTCTATGACCGTTTTTCAATTTTTTCGACATGCTATACTATGACCGTTTTTCACTTTTTTCGACAGGCTTTACTATGACTGTTTTCAACATAATATACTATGACTGTTTTTTGACTTTTTTCGACATGCTATACTATGACCGTTTTTCAATTTTTTCGACATGCTATACTATGACTGTTTTCAACATAATATACTATGACTGTTTTTTGACTTTTTTCGACATGCTATACTATGACCATTTTTCACTTTTTTCAACAGGCTTTACTATGACTGTTTTCGACAGGCTATACTATGACTGTTTTCAACATAATATACTATGACTGTTTTTTGACTTTTTTCGACATGCTATACTATGACCGTTTTTCAATTTTTTCGACATGCTATACTATGACCGTTTTTCACTTTTTTCAACAGGCTTTACTATGACTGTTTTCGACAGGCTATACTATGACTGTTTTCAACATAATATACTATGACTGTTTTTTGACTTTTTTCGACATGCTATTCTATGACCGTTTTTCAATTTTTTCGACATGCTATACTATGACCGTTTTTCACTTTTTTCGACAGGCTTTACTATGACTGTTTTCAACATAATATACTATGACTGTTTTTTGACTTTTTTCGACATGCTATACTATGACCATTTTTCACTTTTTTTGACATGCTATACTATGGCCGTTTTTCAATTTTTTCGACATGCTATACTATGACCGTTTTTCACTTTTTTCAACAGGCTTTACTATGACTGTTTTCGACAGGCTATACTATGACTGTTTTCAACATAATATACTATGACTGTTTTTTGACTTTTTTTGACATGCTATACTATGACCGTTTTTCAATTTTTTCGACATGCTATACTATGACCGTTTTTCACTTTTTTCGAGAGGCTTTACTGTGACTGTTTTCGACAGGCTATACTATGACTGTTTTCAACATAATATACTATGACTGTTTTTTGACTTTTTTTGACACGCTATACTATGACCGTTTTTCACTTTTTTCAACAGGCTTTACTATGACTGTTTTCGACAGGCTATACTATGACTGTTTTCAACATAATATACTATGACTGTTTTTTGACTTTTTTTGACATGCTATACTATGACCGTTTTTCAATTTTTTCGACATGCTATACTATGACTGTTTTTCACTTTTTTCGACAGGCTTTACTATGACTGTTTTTGACAGGCTATACTATGACTGTTTTTCACTTTTTTCAACAGGCTTTACTATGACTGTTTTCGACAGGCTATACTATGACTGTTTTCAACATAATATACTATGACTGTTTTTTGACTTTTTTTGACATGCTATACTATGACCGTTTTTCACTTTTTGTGACAGGCTTTACTATGACTGTTTTCGACAGGCTATACTATGACTGTTTTCAACAGAATATACTATGACTGTTTTTTGACTTTTTTCGACATGCTATACTATGACCATTTTTCACTTTTTTCGACAGGCTTTACTATGACTGTTTTCAACATAATATACTATGACTGTTTTTTCAATTTTTTCGACATGGTATACTATGACCGTTTTTCACTTTTTTCGACAGGCTTTACTATGACTGTTTTCAACATAATATACTATGACTGTTTTTTGACTTTTTTCAACATAATATACTTTGACTGTTTTTTGACTTTTTTCGACATGCTATACTATGACTGTTTTTCACTTTTTTCGACATGCTTTACTATGACTGTTTTCAACAGGCTATACTCTGACTGTTTTCAACATAATATACTATGACTGTTTTTTCAATTTTTTCGACATAGTATACTATGACCGTTTTTCAATTTTTTCGACATGCTATACTATGACTGTTTTCAACATAATATACTATGACTGTTTTTTGACTTCTTTCGACATGCTATACTATGACCGTTTTTCACTTTTTTCGACAGGCTTTACAATGACTGTTTTCGACAGGCTATACTATGACTTTTTTCAACATAATATACTATGACCGTTTTTTGACTTTTTTCGACATGCTATTCTATGACCGTTTTTCAATTTTTTCGACATGCTATACTATGACCGTTTTTCACTTTTTTCGACAGGCTTTACTATGACTGTTTTCAACATAATATACTATGACTGTTTTTTGACTTTTTTCGACATGCTATACTATGACCATTTTTCACTTTTTTTTACATGCTATACTATGACCGTTTTTCAATTTTTTCGACATGCTATACTATGACCGTTTTTCACTTTTTTCGACAGGCTTTACTATGACTTTTTTCGACATGCTATACTATGACTGTTTTTCACTTTTTTCGACATGCTTTACTATGACTGTTTTCAACAGGCTATACTCTGACTGTTTTCAACATAATATACTATGACTGTTTTTTCAATTTTTTCGACATGGTATACTATGACCGTTTTTCAATTTTTTCGACATGCTATACTATGACTTTTTTCGACATGCTATACTATGACTGTTTTCAACATAATATACTATGACTGTTTTTTGACTTCTTTTGACATGCTATACTATGACCGTTTTTCACTTTTTTCGACAGGCTTTACAATGACTGTTTTCGACAGGCTATACTATGACTTTTTTCAACATAATATACTATGACTGTTTTTTGACTTTTTTCGACATGCTATTTTATGACCGTTTTTCAATTTTTTCGACATGCTATACTATGACCGTTTTTCACTTTTTTCGACAGGCTTTACTATGACTGTTTTCAACATAATATACTATGACTGTTTTTTGACTTTTTTCGACATGCTATACTATGACCATTTTTCACTTTTTGTGACAGGCTTTACTATGACTGTTTTCGACAGGCTATACTATGACTGTTTTCAACAGAATATACTATGACTGTTTTTTGACTTTTTTCGATATGCTATACTATGACCAATTTTCACTTTTTTCGACAGGCTTTACTATGACTGTTTTCGACATGCTATACTATGACCGTTTTTCACTTTTTTCAACAGGCTTTGCTATGACTGTTTTTAACAGGCTGTACTATGACTGTTTTCAACATAATATACTATGACTGTTTTTTGACTTTTTTCAACATAATATACTATGACTGTTTTTTGACTTTTTTCGACATGCTATACTATGACTGTTTTTCACTTTTTTCGACAGGCTTTACTATGACTGTTTTCGACAGGCTATACTCTGACTGTTTTCAACAGAATATACTATGACTGTTTTTTGACTTTTTTCGACATGCTATACTATGACCGTTTTTCAATTTTTTCGACATGCTATACTATGACCGTTTTTCACTTTTTTCGACAGGCTTTACTATGACTGTTTTCGACAGGCTATACTATGATTGTTTTCAACATAGTATACTGTGACTTTTTTTTGACTTTTTTCGACATGCTATACTATGACCATTTTTCACTTTTTTCGACAGGCTTTGCTATGATTGTTTTCGACATGCTATACTATGACTGTTTTCAACATAATATACTATGACTGTTTTCAACATAATATACTACGACTGTTTTTTGACTTTTTTCGACATGCTATACTATGACCGTTTTTCACTTTTTTCAACAGGCTTTACAATGACTGTTTTTGACAGGCTATACTATGACTTTTTTCAACATAATATACTATGACTGTTTTTTGACTTTTTTCGACATGCTATACTATGACCGTTTTTCACTTTTTTCAACAGGCTTTACTATGACTGTTTTTAACAGGCTGTACTATGACTGTTTTCAACATAATATACTATGACTGTTTTCAACATAATATACTATGACTGTTTTTTGACTTTTTTTGACATGCTATACTATGACCGTTTTTCAATTTTTTCGACATGCTATACTATGACCGTTTTTCACTTTTTTCGACAGGCTTTACTATGACTGTTTTCGACAGGCTATACTATGACTGTTTTCAACATAATATACAATGACTGTTTTTTGACTTTTTTTGACATGCTATACTATGACCGTTTTTGACTTTTTCGACATGCTATACTATGACCTTTTTTCAATTTTTTCGACATGCTATACTATGACCGTTTTTCACTTTTTTCGACAGGCTTTACTATGACTGTTTTCGACAGGCTATACTATGACTGTTTTCAACATAATATACTATGACTGTTTTTTGACTTTTTTTGACATGCTATACTATGACCGTTTTTCAATTTTTTCGACATGCTATACTATGACCATTTTTCACTTTTTTCGACAGGCTTTACTATGACTGTTTTCGACAGGCTATACTATGACTGTTTTCAACATAATATACTATGACTGTTTTTTGACTTTTTTTGACATGCTATACTATGACCGTTTTTCACTTTTTGTGACAGGCTTTACTATGACTGTTTTCGACAGGCTATACTATGACTGTTTTCAACAGAATATACTATGACTGTTTTTTGACTTTTTTCGACATGCTATACTATGACCATTTTTCACTTTTTTCGACAGGCTTTACTATGACTGTTTTCAACATAATATACTATGACTGTTTTTTGACTTTTTTCAACATAATATACTTTGACTGTTTTTTGACTTTTTTCGACATGCTATACTATGACTGTTTTTCATTTTTTTCGACATGCTTTACTATGACTGTTTTCAACAGGCTATACTCTGACTGTTTTCAACATAATATACTATGACTGTTTTTTCAATTTTTTCGACATGGTATACTATGACCGTTTTTCAATTTTTTCGACACGCTATACTATGACTTTTTTCGACATGCTATACTATGACTGTTTTCAACATAATATACTATGACTGTTTTTTGACTTCTTTTGACATGCTATACTATGACCGTTTTTCACTTTTTTCGACAGGCTTTACAATGACTGTTTTCGACAGGCTATACTATGACTTTTTTCAACATAATATACTATGACTGTTTTTTGACTTTTTTCGACATGCTATTTTATGACCGTTTTTCAATTTTTTCGACATGCTATACTATGACCGTTTTCAACATAATATACTATGACTGTTTTTTGACTTTTTTCGACATGCTATACTATGACCATTTTTCACTTTTTTTTACATGCTATACTATGACCGTTTTTCAATTTTTTCGACATGCTATACTATGACTGTTTTTCACTTTTTTCGACAGGCTTTACTATGACTGTTTTCGACAGGCTATACTCTGACTGTTTTCAACAGAATATACTATGACTGTTTTTTGACTTTTTTCGACATGCTATACTATGACCGTTTTTCACTTTTTTCGACAGGCTTTACTATGACTGTTTTCGACAGGCTATACTATGATTGTTTTCAACATAGTATACTGTGACTTTTTTTTGACTTTTTTCGACATGCTATACTATGACCATTTTTCACTTTTTTCGACAGGCTTTGCTATGATTGTTTTCGACATGCTATACTATGACTGTTTTCAACATAATATACTATGACTGTTTTCAACATAATATACTACGACTGTTTTTTGACTTTTTTCGACATGCTATACTATGACCGTTTTTCACTTTTTTCAACAGGCTTTACAATGACTGTTTTTGACAGGCTATACTATGACTTTTTTCAACATAATATACTATGACTGTTTTTTGACTTTTTTCGACATGCTATACTATGACCGTTTTTCACTTTTTTCAACAGGCTTTACTATGACTGTTTTTAACAGGCTGTACTATGACTGTTTTCAACATAATATACTATGACTGTTTTTTGACTTTTTTTGACATGCTATACTATGACCGTTTTTCAATTTTTTCGACATGCTATACTATGACCGTTTTTCAATTTTTTCGACATACTATACTATGACCGTTTTTCACTTTTTTCGACAGGCTTTACTATGACTGTTTTCGACAGGCTATACTATGACTGTTTTCAACATAATATACAATGACTGTTTTTTGACTTTTTTTGACATGCTATACTATGACCGTTTTTGACTTTTTTCGACATGCTATACTATGACCGTTTTTCAATTTTTTCGACATGCTATACTATGACCGTTTTTCACTTTTTTCGACAGGCTTTACTATGACTGTTTTCGACAGGCTATACTATGACTGTTTTCAACATAATATACTATGACTGTTTTTTGACTTTTTTTGACATGCTATACTATGACCGTTTTTCAATTTTTTCGACATACTATACTATGACCATTTTTCACTTTTTTCGACAGGCTTTACTATGACTGTTTTTGACAGGCTATACTATGACTGTTTTCAACAGAATATACTATGACTGTTTTTTGACTTTTTTCGATATGCTATACTATGACCATTTTTCACTTTTTTCGACAGGCTTTACTATGACTGTTTTCGACAGGCTATACTATGACTGTTTTCAACATAATATGCTATAACCGTTTTTTGACTTTTTTCGACATGCTATACTATGACCTTTTTTCACTTTTTTCAACAGGCTTTACTATGACTGTTTTTAACAGGCTGTACTATGACTGTTTTCAACATAATATACTATGACTGTTTTTTGACTTTTTTCAACATAATATACTATGACTGTTTTTTGACTTTTTTCGACAGGCTTTACTATGACTGTTTTCGACATGCTATACTATGACTGTTTTCAACATAATATACTATGACTGCTTTTTTACTTTTTTCGACATGCTATACTATGACCATTTTTCACTTTTTGTGACAGGCTTTACTATGACTGTTTTCGACAGGCTATACTATGACTGTTTTCAACAGAATATACTATGACTGTTTTTTGACTTTTTTCGATATGCTATACTATGACCAATTTTCACTTTTTTCGACAGGCTTTACTATGACTGTTTTCGACAGGCTATACTATGACTGTTTTCAACATAATATGCTATAACCGTTTTTTGACTTTTTTCGACATGCTATACTATGACCGTTTTTCACTTTTTTCAACATGCTTTACTATGACTGTTTTTAACAGGCTGTACTATGACTGTTTTCAACATAATATACTATGACTGTTTTTTGACTTTTTTCAACATAATATACTATGACTGTTTTTTGACTTTTTTCGACATGCTATACTATGACTGTTTTTCACTTTTTTCGACAGGCTTTACTATGACTGTTTTCGACAGGCTATACTCTGACTGTTTTCAACAGAATATACTATGACTGTTTTTTGACTTTTTTCGACATGCTATACTATGACCGTTTTTCAATTTTTTCGACATGCTATACTATGACCGTTTTTCACTTTTTTCGACAGGCTTTACTATGACTGTTTTCGACAGGCTATACTATGATTGTTTTCAACATAGTATACTGTGACTTTTTTTTGACTTTTTTCGACATGCTATACTATGACCATTTTTCACTTTTTTCGACAGGCTTTGCTATGATTGTTTTCGACATGCTATACTATGACTGTTTTCAACATAATATACTATGACTGTTTTCAACATAATATACTACGACTGTTTTTTGACTTTTTTCGACATGCTATACTATGACCGTTTTTCACTTTTTTCAACAGGCTTTACAATGACTGTTTTTGACAGGCTATACTATGACTTTTTTCAACATAATATACTATGACTGTTTTTTTGACTTTTTTTGACATGCTATACTATGACCGTTTTTCAATTTTTTCGACATGCTATACTATGACCGTTTTTCAATTTTTCGACATGCTATACTATGACCGTTTTTCACTTTTTTCGACAGGCTTTACTATGTCTGTTTTCGACAGGCTATACTATGACTGTTTTCAACATAATATACAATGACTGTTTTTTGACTTTTTTTGACATGCTATACTATGACCGTTTTTGACTTTTTTCGACATGCTATACTATGACCATTTTTCAATTTTTTCGACATGCTATACTATGACCGTTTTTCACTTTTTTCGACAGGCTTTACTATGACTGTTTTCGACAGGCTATACTATGACTGTTTTCAACATAATATACTATGACTGTTTTTTGACTTTTTTTGACATGCTATACTATGACCGTTTTTCAATTTTTTCGACATGCTATACTATGACCATTTTTCACTTTTTTCGACAGGCTTTACTATGACTGTTTTCGACAGGCTATACTATGACTGTTTTCAACATAATATACTATGACTGTTTTCAACATAATATACTACGACTGTTTTTTGACTTTTTTCGACATGCTATACTATGACCGTTTTTCACTTTTTTCAACAGGCTTTACAATGACTGTTTTTGACAGGCTATACTATGACTTTTTTCAACATAATATACTATGACTGTTTTTTGACTTTTTTCGACATGCTATACTATGACCGTTTTTCACTTTTTTCAACAGGCTTTACTATGACTGTTTTTAACAGGCTGTACTATGACTGTTTTCAACATAATATACTATGACTGTTTTTTGACTTTTTTTGACATGCTATACTATGACCGTTTTTCAATTTTTTCGACATGCTATACCATGACCGTTTTTCAATTTTTTCGACATACTATACTATGACCGTTTTTCACTTTTTTCGACAGGCTTTACTATGACTGTTTTCGACAGGCTATACTATGACTGTTTTCAACATAATATACAATGACTGTTTTTTGACTTTTTTTGACATGCTATACTATGACCGTTTTTGACTTTTTTCGACATGCTATACTATGACCTTTTTTCAATTTTTTCGACATGCTATACTATGACCGTTTTTCACTTTTTTCGACAGGCTTTACTATGACTGTTTTCGACAGGCTATACTATGACTGTTTTCAACATAATATACTATGACTGTTTTTTGACTTTTTTTGACATGCTATACTATGACCGTTTTTTAATTTTTTCGACATGCTATACTATGACCATTTTTCACTTTTTTCGACAGGCTTTACTATGACTGTTTTCGACAGGCTATACTATGACTGTTTTCAACATAATATACTATGACTGTTTTTTGACTTTTTTTGACATGCTATACTATGACCGTTTTTCACTTTTTGTGACAGGCTTTACTATGACTGTTTTCGACAGGCTATACTATGACTGTTTTCAACAGAATATACTATGACTGTTTTTTGACTTTTTTCGACATGCTATACTATGACCATTTTTCACTTTTTTCGACAGGCTTTACTATGACTGTTTTCAACATAATATACTATGACTGTTTTTTGACTTTTTTCAACATAATATACTTTGACTGTTTTTTGACTTTTTTCGACATGCTATACTATGACTGTTTTTCACTTTTTTCGACATGCTTTACTATGACTGTTTTCAACAGGCTATACTCTGACTGTTTTCAACATAATATACTATGACTGTTTTTTCAATTTTTTCGACATGGTATACTATGACCGTTTTTCAATTTTTTCGACATGCTATACTATGACTTTTTTCGACATGCTATACTATGACTGTTTTCAACATAATATACTATGACTGTTTTTTGACTTCTTTTGACATGCTATACTATGACCGTTTTTCACTTTTTTCGACAGGCTTTACAATGACTGTTTTCGACAGGCTATACTATGACTTTTTTCAACATAATATACTATGACTGTTTTTTGACTTTTTTTGACATGCTATACTATGACCGTTTTTCACTTTTTGTGACAGGCTTTACTATGACTGTTTTCGACAGGCTATACTATGACTGTTTTCAACAGAATATACTATGACTGTTTTTTGACTTTTTTTGACATGCTATACTATGACCGTTTTTGACTTTTTTCGACATGCTATACTATGACCGTTTTTCAATTTTTTCGACATGCTATACTATGACCATTTTTCACTTTTTTCGACAGGCTTTACTATGACTGTTTTCGACAGGCTATACTATGACTGTTTTCAACATAATATACTATGACTGTTTTTTGACTTTTTTTGACATGCTATGCTATGACCGTTTTTCACTTTTTGTGACAGGCTTTACTATGACTGTTTTCGACAGGCTATACTATGACTGTTTTCAACAGAATATACTATGACTGTTTTTTGACTTTTTTCGACATGCTATACTATGACCATTTTTCACTTTTTTCGACAGGCTTTACTATGACTGTTTTCAACATAATATACTATGACTGTTTTTTGACTTTTTTCAACATAATATACTTTGACTGTTTTTTGACTTTTTTCGACATGCTATACTATGACTGTTTTTCACTTTTTTCGACATGCTTTACTATGACTGTTTTCAACAGGCTATACTCTGACTGTTTTCAACATAATATACTATGACTGTTTTTTCAATTTTTTCGACATGGTATACTATGACCGTTTTTCAATTTTTTCGACATGCTATACTATGACTTTTTTCGACATGCTATACTATGACTGTTTTCAACATAATATACTATGACTGTTTTTTGACTTCTTTTGACATGCTATACTATGACCGTTTTTCACTTTTTTCGACAGGCTTTACAATGACTGTTTTCGACAGGCTATACTATGACTTTTTTCAACATAATATACTATGACTGTTTTTTGACTTTTTTTGACATGCTATACTATGACCGTTTTTCACTTTTTGTGACAGGCTTTACTATGACTGTTTTCGACAGGCTATACTATGACTGTTTTCAACAGAATATACTATGACTGTTTTTTGACTTTTTTCGACATGCTATACTATGACCATTTTTCACTTTTTTCGACAGGCTTTACTATGACTGTTTTCAACATAATATACTATGACTGTTTTTTGACTTTTTTCAACATAATATACTTTGACTGTTTTTTGACTTTTTTCGACATGCTATACTATGACTGTTTTTCACTTTTTTCGACATGCTTTACTATGACTGTTTTCAACAGGCTATACTCTGACTGTTTTCAACATAATATACTATGACTGTTTTTTCAATTTTTTCGACATGGTATACTATGACCGTTTTTCAATTTTTTCGACATGCTATACTATGACTTTTTTCGACATGCTATACTATGACTGTTTTCAACATAATATACTATGACTGTTTTTTGACTTCTTTTGACATGCTATACTATGACCGTTTTTCACTTTTTTCGACAGGCTTTACAATGACTGTTTTCGACAGGCTATACTATGACTTTTTTCAACATAATATACTATGACTGTTTTTTGACTTTTTTCGACATGCTATTTTATGACCGTTTTTCAATTTTTTCGACATGCTATACTATGACCGTTTCTCACTTTTTTCGACAGGCTTTACTATGACTGTTTTCAACATAATATACTATGACTGTTTTTTGACTTTTTTCGACATGCTATACTATGACCATTTTTCACTTTTTTTTACATGCTATACTATGACCGTTTTTCAATTTTTTCGACATGCTATACTATGACTGTTTTTCACTTTTTTCGACAGGCTTTACTATGACTGTTTTCGACAGGCTATACTCTGACTGTTTTCAACAGAATATACTATGACTGTTTTTTGACTTTTTTCGACATGCTATACTATGACCGTTTTTCAATTTTTTCGACATGCTATACTATGACCGTTTTTCACTTTTTTCGACAGGCTTTACTATGACTGTTTTCGACAGGCTATACTATGATTGTTTTCAACATAGTATACTGTGACTTTTTTTTGACTTTTTTCGACATGCTATACTATGACCATTTTTCACTTTTTTCGACACGCTTTGCTATGATTGTTTTCGACATGCTATACTATGACTGTTTTCAACATAATATACTATGACTGTTTTCAACATAATATACTACGACTGTTTTTTGACTTTTTTCGACATGCTATACTATGACCGTTTTTCACTTTTTTCAACAGGCTTTACAATGACTGTTTTTGACAGGCTATACTATGACTTTTTTCAACATAATATACTATGACTGTTTTTTGACTTTTTTCGACATGCTATACTATGACCGTTTTTCACTTTTTTCAACAGGCTTTACTATGACTGTTTTTAACAGGCTGTACTATGACTGTTTTCAACATAATATACTATGACTGTTTTTTGACTTTTTTTGACATGCTATACTATGACCGTTTTTCAATTTTTTCGACGTGCTATACTATGACCGTTTTTCAATTTTTTCGACATACTATACTATGACCGTTTTTCACTTTTTTCGACAGGCTTTACTATGACTGTTTTCGACAGGCTATACTATGACTGTTTTCAACATAATATACAATGACTGTTTTTTGACTTTTTTTGACATGCTATACTATGACCGTTTTTGACTTTTTTCGACATGCTATACTATGACCGTTTTTCAATTTTTTCGACATGCTATACTATGACCGTTTTTCACTTTTTTCGACAGGCTTTACTATGACTGTTTTCGACATGCTATACTATGACTGTTTTCAACATAATATACTATGACTGTTTTCAACATAATATACTACGACTGTTTTTTGACTTTTTTCGACATGCTATACTATGACCGTTTTTCACTTTTTTCAACAGGCTTTACAATGACTGTTTTTGACAGGCTATACTATGACTTTTTTCAACATAATATACTATGACTGTTTTTTGACTTTTTTCGACATGCTATACTATGACCGTTTTTCACTTTTTTCAACAGGCTTTACTATGACTGTTTTTAACAGGCTGTACTATGACTGTTTTCAACATAATATACTATGACTGTTTTTTGACTTTTTTTGACATGCTATACTATGACCGTTTTTCAATTTTTTCGACGTGCTATACTATGACCGTTTTTCAATTTTTTCGACATACTATACTATGACCGTTTTTCACTTTTTTCGACAGGCTTTACTATGACTGTTTTCGACAGGCTATACTATGACTGTTTTCAACATAATATACAATGACTGTTTTTTGACTTTTTTTGACATGCTATACTATGACCGTTTTTGACTTTTTTCGACATGCTATACTATGACCGTTTTTCACTTTTTTCGACAGGCTTTACTATGACTGTTTTCGACAGGCTATACTATGACTGTTTTCAACATAATATACTATGACTGTTTTTTGACTTTTTTTGACATGCTATACTATGACCGTTTTTCAATTTTTTCGACATGCTATACTATGACCATTTTTCACTTTTTTCGACAGGCTTTACTATGACTGTTTTTAACAGGCTGTACTATGACTGTTTTCAACATAATATACTATGACTGTTTTTTGACTTTTTTTGACATGCTATACTATGACCGTTTTTCAATTTTTTCGACGTGCTATACTATGACCGTTTTTCAATTTTTTCGACATACTATACTATGACCGTTTTTCACTTTTTTCGACAGGCTTTACTATGACTGTTTTCGACAGGCTATACTATGACTGTTTTCAACATAATATACAATGACTGTTTTTTGACTTTTTTTGACATGCTATACTATGACCGTTTTTGACTTTTTTCGACATGCTATACTATGACCGTTTTTCACTTTTTTCGACAGGCTTTACTATGACTGTTTTCGACAGGCTATACTATGACTGTTTTCAACATAATATACTATGACTGTTTTTTGACTTTTTTTGACATGCTATACTATGACCGTTTTTCAATTTTTTCGACATGCTATACTATGACCATTTTTCACTTTTTTCGACAGGCTTTACTATGACTGTTTTCGACATGCTATACTATGACTGTTTTCAACATAATATACTATGACTGCTTTTTTACTTTTTTCGACATGCTATACTATGACCATTTTTCACTTTTTGTGACAGGCTTTACTATGACTGTTTTCGACAGGCTATACTATGACTGTTTTCAACAGAATATACTATGACTGTTTTTTGACTTTTTTCGATATGCTATACTATGACCAATTTTCACTTTTTTCGACAGGCTTTACTATGACTGTTTTCGACAGGCTATACTATGACTGTTTTCAACATAATATGCTATAACCGTTTTTTGACTTTTTTCGACATGCTATACTATGACCGTTTTTCACTTTTTTCAACAGGCTTTACTATGACTGTTTTTAACAGGCTGTACTATGACTGTTTTCAACATAATATACTATGACTGTTTTTTGACTTTTTTCAACATAATATACTATGACTGTTTTTTGACTTTTTTCGACATGCTATACTATGACTGTTTTTCACTTTTTTCGACAGGCTTTACTATGACTGTTTTCGACAGGCTATACTCTGACTGTTTTCAACAGAATATACTATGACTGTTTTTTGACTTTTTTCGACATGCTATACTATGACCGTTTTTCAATTTTTTCGACATGCTATACTATGACCGTTTTTCACTTTTTTCGACAGGCTTTACTATGACTGTTTTCGACAGGCTATACTATGATTGTTTTCAACATAGTATACTGTGACTTTTTTTTGACTTTTTTCGACATGCTATACCATGACCATTTTTCACTTTTTTCGACAGGCTTTGCTATGATTGTTTTCGACATGCTATACTATGACTGTTTTCAACATAATATACTATGACTGTTTTCAACATAATATACTACGACTGTTTTTTGACTTTTTTCGACATGCTATACTATGACCGTTTTTCACTTTTTTCAACAGGCTTTACAATGACTGTTTTTGACAGGCTATACTATGACTTTTTTCAACATAATATACTATGACTGTTTTTTTGACTTTTTTTGACATGCTATACTATGACCTTTTTTCAATTTTTTCGACATGCTATACTATGACCGTTTTTCAATTTTTACGACATGCTATACTATGACCGTTTTTCACTTTTTTCGACAGGCTTTACTATGACTGTTTTCGACAGGCTATACTATGACTGTTTTCAACATAATATACAATGACTGTTTTTTGACTTTTTTTGACATGCTATACTCTGACCGTTTTTGACTTTTTTCGACATGCTATACTATGACCGTTTTTCAATTTTTTCGACATGCTATACTATGACCGTTTTTCACTTTTTTCGACAGGCTTTACTATGACTGTTTTCGACAGGCTATACTATGACTGTTTTCAACATAATATACTATGACTGTTTTTTGACTTTTTTTGACATGCTATACTATGACCGTTTTTCAATTTTTTCGACATGCTATACTATCACCGTTTTTCACTTTTTTCAACAGGCTTTACTATGACTGTTTTTAACAGGCTGTACTATGACTGTTTTCAACATAATATACTATGACTGTTTTTTGACTTTTTTCAACATAATATACTATGACTGTTTTTTGACTTTTTTCGACAGGCTTTACTATGACTGTTTTCGACATGCTATACTATGACTGTTTTCAACATAATATACTATGACTGCTTTTTTACTTTTTTCGACATGCTATACTATGACCGTTTTCAACATAATATACTATGACCGTTTTTCACTTTTTTCGACAAGCTTTACTATGACTGTTTTCAACATAATATACTATGACTGTTTTTTTACTTTTTTCGACATGCTATACTATGACCATTTTTCACTTTTTTCGACAGGCTTTACTATGACTGTTTTCGACATGCTATACTATGACTGTTTTCAACATAATATACTATGACTGCTTTTTTACTTTTTTCGACATGCTATACTATGACCGTTTTTCACTTTTTGTGACAGGCTTTACTATGACTGTTTTCGACAGGCTATACTATGACTGTTTTCAACAGAATATACTATAACCGTTTTTTGACTTTTTTCGACATGCTATACTATGACCGTTTTTCACTTTTTTCGACAGGCTTTGCTATGATTGTTTTCGACAGGCTATACTATGACTTTTTTCAACATAATATACTATGACTTTTTTTTGACTTTTTTCGACATGCTATACTATGACCATTTTTCACTTTTTTCGACAGGCTTTGCTATGATTGTTTTCGACATGCTATACTATGACTGTTTTCAACATAATATACTATGACTGTTTTCAACATAATATACTACGACTGTTTTTTGACTTTTTTCGACATGCTATACTATGACCGTTTTTCACTTTTTTCGACAGGCTTTACTATGACTGTTTTCGACAGGCTATACTATGACTGTTTTCAACATAATATACAATGACTGTTTTTTGACTTTTTTCGACATGCTATACTATGACCGTTTTTCACTTTTTTCGACAGGCTTTACTATGACTGTTTTCAACAGAATATACTATGACTGTTTTTTGACTTTTTTCGACATGCTATACTATGACCGTTTTTCTATTTTTTCGACAGGCTTTGCTATGATTGTTTTCGACATGCTATACTATGACTGTTTTCAACATAATATACTATGACTGTTTTTTGACTTTTTTCGACATGCTTTTTTTTTACTTTTTTAAAAAAGACACAGTTACACGTAGACAGATTTACACAAATTTTTTATTTCTCGTTTTGAAGTTACATCCAGTTGAGTATAAGGACACAGAGGATTTCACTTTTTCCTAGCTGACAATCAACCTCTTTAAAATTTACCCCCTTCACAGTTGGAAAGCGGCTGCAAAGTAACACCTCTCATTTGCATTTGTAACTACAAAAGTCAAACTATTTCAGAAATAATCATTACAAAATATATCGCCTTTGAGGCGTTACTCGAGCTCTGGCATGTCTTCATATCCTCCTCCTGCCTCCTGCCTCCTCTCCTCCTCCTGCTTCCTTTTCTCCTCCTCAGCCCTGTTTTTCTCCTCCAACGCCTTCTTCATCTCCTCCTCCACCTCCTTCGTCTTCAAGATTTGCGTTTGTTCCTCTTTCTTCTTCCGCTCGTCCCTATCCTTGTCCTCCTGCGGTTTGTCCCGCCGTGTGTCGTAGGCCCACTCCTCGTCCGAGTCGCTGATGTCGTTGTCGTCGATGTCGTAGTCGGTCTGTTGAGACTCTGCAGTTTCCACAAAGGACTCCTCTTCGGGCTCGGGCTCGGGCTTGTAGTTGGGGTCCTCCAGTTTGCCCCAAGCCACCTGGTCGGCCTTGCGGAGGGTGATCTCTACTTTGGATGGGACCATGTTCACCGAGCTCTGCTTCACGTTGACCACCTGAAGGCAAGAAAAGAGAAAGGAAAGTGTTTCACGTGAAAGAGGAAATGTTGCTTCATAT